>NC_088230.1:1250787-1403287 GCF_036934945.1 Oncorhynchus masou masou
TCTATCTCTCGGTCTCTCTGCTTCTCTTTATAGTCGTACAGGGTTCCAAAAAGGCTTCTTCAATGGGTTCTCCTGTGGAAACAGCCGAAGAACCCTTTTAAGTTTGTTTTTTGAGAAGAGTGTACAGAGCATGGGCAATAACATGTACACACAAACTCAAACACACGCAAGCACGCAGACACACACTGCTCCTCCTCCTCCTTTCGTCCTGACCCTGCAGGAGAGGCCAGAGACAAGAACTTAGGCTGAGTTAGGATGTGACAGTATAGGACAGAAAGAGAGCTGCAACAGGGATCTGAACTGAGGATCCTATGGTGAAGAGGTTACCGTCTGTCCCACAAAAGCCTGGTCCTGGGCAGAGGCAGTACAATGCTGACTTACATCGTGTTACATGGATACTCTCTGCAAGCGACGGAAGTGGTTTGAGGCGGAAAAAGGTTGTTTACAGGAGTTTACGGCAAAAACAGTACCAAACTATCCAAGGATCAACCAGCTCTCACAGTCTCACGTCAGAATTAGACTTTCATCCATGTTTCCCAAACTGAGAATGTGTTTAAAGTTAAGTTTGGGATAAGTTTAGGCATCAACACCAAAATCTTAAGGTTAGGCAGTAACTCCTGATGGTTAAGGTAAGGGTTAAGGTTTGGGGTAGGCTAAAAACAAACATCTCAAATACGACTTTCAATTGCTGGATCTAGAAAGTCGGTCCAATTGCAGAATGTTTTTTATTTTTTTTTATCTCAATATCAAATCATTTCTGGTTAACAACTAAGTACCTTCCTGTGATTGTTTTCAATTAAGATGGTCCAAAATAAACAAAAATAGCTTCTTAGCAAAGAGCAACATGCCATTTTATACTCAATCTCTAAGGTCTGCTCTTTGGCAATGTTACCCTCCAATGCTTCTTTCGTGTTGAGAGTCTTAGGTGGGCTGGGAGAGGAGGCTTCCCTCGAAACGAACAGAATGTCTATTTCAGTGTGGCTTCAAATGGACTGTCCAGTCTGTCACTGTCTGCTTGTTTGTGGGCAGTGAAGCACTGATGGCAAGTCGCTTTCTTTCGCTCTCTTTATTTCTCCTCATTCATCTCTTTATTCGTGTATTTGTATAGCTTTCTCCCACTTCCTTCCCCTCTCTCTCTCTCTCTCTCTCTCTCTCTCTCTCTCCCTCTCTCTCCTCTCTCTCTCTCTCCCTCTCTCTCCCTCTCTCTCTCTCTCTCCCTCTCTCTCCCTCTCTCTCTCTCTCTCTCTCTCTCTCTCCCTCTCTCCCTCTCTCTCTCTCTCTCTCTCTCTCTCTCTCTCTCTCTCTCCTTCAATGCTTTACACTCTCTCTCTGTCCATCGGTGCTGTTCTCTTGCAGATAAACTTGAAACCATCCTTGCCTCTCCGGTGGTCTTCATTGATGCCACATTTGCAGTAGACACATCAAAAAGCCACACACACACACACCCATAACAACACAGACCCTGGGGCCAGATTGTGCTTTTTTCCAGTTCATCCGTAAAACATAAATTTAGAGCTCCTCTCTAACTCGTCTCTCACTTTTCCCCTAGTAATTGGGATGAATGGAGTCCTAGGAGAGGGGTGTTAGCACAGCAGGGGATTGGAGTGTCTGTGTGTTTTTCATATTTCAAGTGTGCTGTCCATAGTATAGGCTGGACACAAAGTTGTGTGTGTGTGTGTGTGTGTGTGTGTGTGTGTGTGTGTGTGTGTGTGTGTGTGTGTGTGTGTGTGTGTGTGTGTGTGTGTGTGTGTGTGTGTGTGTGTGTGTGTGTGTGTGCGTGCGTGCGTGCGTGCGTGCGTGCGTGCGTGTGTGTGCGAGCATTAATGTTTGTGTGAGAAAGGTCTTTCATGTTAGCCACGTGGCGCTCTGTCCATCTGCAGCAGGCTTCAAACACAGGTGAGATCAAACTCTGCAGCAACCTGGAGTGCGGTAGCTGGTGGACTGATACACAGAGGACAGGGCAGGTATACATTTCAAAAGAATATAAACAGTGACAGGTCAACTGCGCGATGGCTGTTTGGCTTTAATGTCACATGAATGGTCGGGGGTCTGTGCCCATGACACAGACCCCAAGTACTTGTCCCCCCACCACCTCTCTCTCTCTCTCTCTCTTCTCTCTCTCCCTCTCTCTCTCACACACACATACCTATAACACTTGTATAGCTCTCTCTCTCTCTCTCTCTCTCTCTCTCTCTCTCTCTCTCTCTCTCTCTCTCTCTCTTCTCTCTCTCCCTCTCTCTCTCCCTCTCTTTGGGCAACTCTGTGAAGCCATCTGTCTGTTCAACCTCTGGTAGGTATTTCATCCATTTGAACCTTTGCATTTTTTACACTCGTGCTGTGCACTTATGAAGCAGTTATGAAGCCTTGCACCCCACCAGCCACAATATATTTTACATGAGAACCACACAGAAGCTGGCAGCATCCCAGCTGTGAGATGGAACTGAATGGTATGAGATGGCTTGCCATCCCAGAACAGAAACCTATTTTCAATTACATAGGATCCTCTCCTCTCAGTGTGTGTGTGTGTGTGTGTGTGTGTGTGTGTGTGTGTGTGTGTGTGTGTGTGTGTGTGTGTGTGTGTGTGTGTGTGTGTGTGTGTGTGTGTGTGTGTGTGTGTGTGTGTGTGTGTGTGTGTGTGTGTGTGTGTGTGTGTGTGTGAGAAATCGCTCTGAAATGCAATTCCGGTTCATGTCATGAATTCCTGTCCAATCTTTCAACAAAACTTCAGGACAGGTTTGGTTAAAGTGAAACAGATTTCTACTTTTTTGTTAAGCGTTCTGCAGGTGTTGATGAATATTTATATACTTTTTGTGATTGGAAAAAACAAACTTCAGCAAAATCGTCAGAGAACTTTATGTGTCTGAGTTCGAAGAGAGAAAACTTGGTGCCATTGACACGAATAGCTGAGTAACTCGGATTCAACAGAATTCAATTATTACGCCATTGTGGAGAGTGACTCAATCCAATTTAGATAGTAGTTTTAAGTGGTAATTCACAAGTTTGGCTTCTCGCTATCTGACGAAAGGAGTAGTGTAGTTGATAGAGTTTGGTATGAGGGTTTTTGGCGTGTAGTCCGGAGGCCTGGTTGTGGATTGGGGTTGGTAGCTGGCCTCCCGGCAGCGTCAAACAAAAGTACCCCAAACAATCTTAAAGTGCACCAAACAACCTCAAACAAGTACCCCAAAGTACCCCAAACAGGTACCCAAAAGTACCCCAAACAACCCCAAAACAGGTACCAAACCTTTTAAAGATCTGACCCAGGAGAATGCAGTTAGGTAGTGAAAATGCAGGTGGGAATCACATAGTTAGCAGACTATAAGCTTAATAGAAACAATTTAAGCAGTTCACAAAAAAATAACTGCTTTCACCTGTGTGATAGTCAATATCAAGGAATTAATTCCCATTTAATCTCTTATTTCTTGTGTGTGTTCTGCACCAATGTAGAAGGCTGTAAGCAGTTCAAGGACAGGAATGATTTCACCTGTGTTCAGTACGCCTAGACAATATCCCGATGTTTGTGTATGGCTTTATATGACTACCCACTGGGCACAGACGTCAATTCAACGTCTATTCCTCATTGGTTCAGTGTAATTTCTTTGAAATGACGTGGAATAGATGTTGATTCGACTAGTGTGTGCTCGGGGGGGATTTCCTTTATTCAATCCCTTCCCACTGAAATTCTGTTGAACAAACGTGGAATAGGTGTCGAATTGACATCTGTGCCCAGTGGTTTTACTTACACAAAACAAAAATATAAACGCAACATGATGGTCCCATGATTTATGAGCTGAAATTAAAGATCCTTGAAATGATCCTTATAAAAAAGCTAATTTCTCTCAAATGTTGTGCATAAATATTTCTCTTCTGCCAAGATAATCCATCCACCTAAAATGTGTGGCATATCAAGAAGCTGATTAAACAGCATGATCCTTACACAGGTGCACCTTGTGCTGGAGCCAAAAAAAGCCCACTCTAAAATGTGCAGTTTTGTCACAACACAATGCCACAGATGTCTCCAGTTTTGAGGGAGTATGCAATTGGCCTGCTGACTGCAGGAATATCCACCAGAGCTGTTGCCAGAGAATTTAATGTTTATTTCTCTGTTTCCAGAATGTTCCTTTCTCTAGTCGCCTCCAACGGCGTTTTAAAGAAATTGGCAGCACATCCAACCGGCCTCACAATCACAGACCATGTGTGGGCAATCATTTTACTGATGTCAACGTTGTGAACAGAGAGCCCCATGGTGGCAGCGGGTTATGGTATGGGCAGGCATAAGCTACGGACAACGAACACAATTGCATTTTATCGATGGCAATTTGAATGCACAGAAATTCCGCGACGAGATCCTGGGGCCCATTGCGAGGCCCATTCTGTATTCCCAGTCATGTGAAATCCATAGATTGTGGCCTAATGAATTTATTTCAATTGACTGATTTCCTCAGTAAAATCAATGGAATTGTTGCATTGTTGCCCTTGTGTTTTTGTTCAGTATATTTTGAAAGGCATCTCAACCCAGACGGCAGTGCAACAAAATACCATAAAGCAGCTGAAGGTCCAGTCAAGCTTTGTCTGTTTGTCGTGTCGGCATTACAGGTCCACTTGGTCCATTATGACAATTCACAATATTCACTTCCATTCAGACGTGTCGCTCTCATGTCGCCTTGGGTTCTGAAGAGGTATAACCTCTAAGAAGCACAGTTATGAGCAAGGAGAGCTTCCAGCCCGAAAAGGCTCTCCATTCAGGTCCTCTTTATATCACTGCGTATTCAAAACTCAATTCTCATTTCATTTCAATCTTCGGCCATTCAAGCGTAAAATGCGTTCTTTTGTCACCGATTCAATTGAATTGACAGAATCAGAAAGCGTACCATGACCTTGTCTTTCCCTTGCTTATAGCAGCATTAGAGGTACTTACTTTATGGAAGGGGGATGTGAAGTAATGTTCAGAGGAATTCCTCCTCAAGCCACCAGAGAGCAACATTTAGCTATCTTTTAGTTTGCATAACAAACGGATGTTGCTGCTGATGCAGGGAGCTACTGTAGCAGGGAGCTACTGTAGCAGGGAGCTACTGTGGCAGGGAGCTACTGTGGCAGGGAGCTACTGTGGCAGGGAGCTACTGTGGCAGGGAGCTGCTGTGGCAGGGAGCTGCTGTGGCAGGGAGCTACTGTAGCAGGGAGCTGCTGTAGCAGGGAGCTACTGTAGCAGGGAGCTACTGTGGCAGGGAGCTACTGTAGCAGGGAGCTACTGTGGCATGTTGCTTCTGCATCATAGCTTGCCTCTAATGACAGCCAAAGCAAAAAAAATACTCTATGCCTTAGACAGTGGAAGAGAGTGAGTGGAAAGGGAGAGAATGACAACAGGCACAGACGCGCAGGCACACACACAAGGTCATTTAGTTTTTTACATTTTTGTTTTAATCAAGGAAGGTTTGAGGTCTGTTCCAGTTATTTGTATGTAATTACTGGATCTTGTTTCTGGCCCAATCAAGACCCATTCAAACTATTTTCTCATCCAATGATCACACAATAACTGTTAGATTTCATTGGAGAAACACACAATAGTGTATTTTAATCTAACTCACACTGTGTTTCAGGTTTCCATCATTAGATCCCCAAGTAGCTCAAGTAATTATATATATATATATAAAAAGTTTTTCAATTAAATAGCTTTTTGTATTGTTGAGGCACTCAAAAGATAATTTCAAAAGTAATTGTAAGTGTTTTTGTACTTTTTTGGTTGAATCTACCTCTGTACGTGCTCTGCTCCTTCTCTTCACAGTTGCCGTGAAACTTTTTGCTCCCTTTTCTTTCTTACTGCCTTCTTTTCCATCACTCCTCTGGCCCTAACGAGCCATACGACCGTACCATGACCCTTCAGATTCATGTTTCTCTCAGTAGGAAACAACAGTAAAGACCTGCTGAAAGTCCTGTTCACATTTCTCACCCTGCTCTTGCTAATACGGCTAAAATGACAGACATTCATAAAGTCGATGAACCCCCTTGCCGAGCAGCGCTCTTCTGTTCCTCTGTTCCAGGTCATAATGCAGTTCAGTCACTTTCAGGCTAATCAGATGCCCTGGGCCATGAAGTCACGAAGCCATCGCCTTTAAGAGAGTCCACGTGCTCCATCCTCCAGACCTCGTCTGTGAGAACGACCTCTTCAGCCTCATGCAGACAATGACTCATAGGCCCAGTTCAAAAATGACAACCTATTCTCTATGTTAGACTCAATTCCGAAACCACTCCTGGCACCTTTTTCCTATCATGAAGGCGATGGATGGAGCTATGAACACAACGCTCATAGGACCTACATATCGGATCCTCTCTGACCACCACATAATGTCTAGGCAGCGGCGGTCAGCCCATCAGGGAGTTGGGGGGGGCGCCCCACTTTTGATCAGTCAAAAAATAAACATATTATATCATTCATGGATTATGTTTGAAATGCTCATAAAAGTGTGCTAAATGTGTACTTTAAAAAAGGGGGGGGGGAGGATAAATTAAAACAGCACAAAAAGTAAATGGACCCATCCTGGGGAGCTCAAATGCGCGTTCAGTCAGAACTTCTGGGTCTGCTCTCATCTCCCTCCCGATGAGTCTCTCACGCCAGACGGCGTGAGACTAGGTCTGCTCTATCAGGTACAGGTGGTGCCAAAGCGAAAAAGCGAGTTGTAATGAAGTTGTAAATAAATAATCGTAAGAGTCATGGGAGCCTGGGGCCTGAGAAACCGGACAACTACAACCAACAAGACTCAAGGACAGAGGTATACACTAACTAGAACCTTCTCATCACGGATCTGATCTGCATGTTGCTCATCTGGTTCTACTCTCGGTGACATGTTGTGTGGGCTAAAAGAGTAATATTGAGAAACATTTAAGAAATATTGTAGTTTGCTCAATTCTTTTTGTAAATGAACCAGTTCTCTACCTTTAGGAAGCACTCGTTCTAAATTGGATCATCTAAGCTGTTCAAAACAGAGGCAGCACGTGCAGCAGTGGTCATTCGGTTTTTGACATGCTAAAGTGAAATAGGTGTATTTATGCTGTTGTTCAAATCCACAGATTGCTTTACACAGTATATATTCTCAAAGAAACTACCAGTAAGTTCGAAAACTTTGCATCATATTTCTGTCATGCTGCTTTGTTGACCTCGCGCGGCCGCCACTGTGTCTCGGGCGTGGTTAGAGGCACGGGTTCGATTTGGGATTCTGCATTACTCACTCCCACTGACCCATGGTGCAAGGCAGAGGCCCTATGGACCCTGGCCTTTTTCCATTTCTTTAACCATTACCAAGCGGGAGAAAAGCCCTAGAGCTGCCACACCTGCCCAGTCAGTTCCAATCTCTCAGCACCATTAAATGGGGTTTATTAAGAGTTTGACTGAGATCAGCAGAACCACCATCCAAGACATTCAACTGAAAATCAAAAAAATTACAAACTCAGAAAAGCACAAAACCAGGTGGCGTAGGATTTGTGTCATTTGCCAAAGCCCTTGGTGTGTTTTCTGTCTCCTCTCTCTCCTCCAGCCTGGCCTCAGAGCCATACGAAACATACTTTACGTATCCTGAGCACCTCCAAGATGTATGATACCTACTAATGGTCTAGCTACTTTAGGCAGAAACTAAAGTAGGGAGGTTTGTCAGGGAGGATGGTTGGGTCTAGAAATCCAAAGGTTGTGTGATCGAGTCGCGTCGGGGACGACTGTAGCATTTTAGCTCACCCTTCCCCTAACTCTTACTCTAAACATAACCCATTTCACCTAACCTGCTACATAAATTCACCTGACCTTTGTCGTTTTAATTCCCGTAACCTTTCACATTAATTATCCTAACCTTATCGTTAGTTCTCCTAACTACCAAATGTAAATTCTCCCCGTTATTCTCCTTTGTTGTTACAGTGCAACGAGCAACCTGGTCTCAAAGAACGGCGTATAATACTGCACATCTCAAGATCTATGATAAGTTACAGCATGTCATTCAATTTGTATTTGTATGCTATTGTACAACTGGGTAAGACGTATGATACTATACATCATCTAATTCGTATGATATTGTACGACCGCTATTCCATTCAAAATGTAACCTAATGTAAAGTAAAATATTATACTAAATGGAGTGTTACAGATGTACATATAGAATAATACGAAATGCCCTGAGACCATGTTGTCTCCTCTCCTCCTCTCCTCTCGCTGTCTCTCTGTCTCTGGATTGGAAGTGTGATTGAAGCGTGTCCCGGGGTGGTTCTGGCATTAGAGCAGGGATCACGACTCTCACAACTTCGCCAAGAAAAAAACTGATACAAACAAAACAAGATACATTTGTAAATATATAAACAGCTTGTGGTTGAAAATATCAAAATCGTTGTTCATTTATGTCGCCGTCCAGGCAATTTGCCATTTACAACAACAAACTATTTCCATACTATATGTCAATTGACAGAAGGGCAAAAAATCATTCTGGATTGAGACAAATGTTTGTAGCAGGAGGATTGCACCATACCTGCAGTGTACATGTACCACCATCCTCCTACACATAACATCCAATAATACTACACACTTCTTCCACTTCTTCCCTACCTTAGGGTATAGTTTTATTCAGTTTATCTGCAGATACACCAGGCTTGTGTCACACA
The DNA here is from genome assembly GCF_036934945.1 of Oncorhynchus masou masou. Lineage (NCBI taxonomy): Eukaryota > Metazoa > Chordata > Actinopteri > Salmoniformes > Salmonidae > Oncorhynchus > Oncorhynchus masou. The sequence continues at coordinate 1,259,419 of NC_088230.1, forward strand.
ATCTGCTGCAGAACATGTGTACAACATGAACGTCATTTACAGCTTACCTCTGGCACGAGATGAACAGGACTGATGACAACCCTATAGACACACACCCTTCTCCCATCGCCTTCAAATGCTCTCTTTATCTGGCTACTGCTGCCTCCACCTCAGAAAGCCATATTGGCTGAACATGGCTCCAGTACACCACGGACTCATCTCTCCCAGACAGACAGACTGAGCAGACAGACCCAGCAGCCTGAGCATCCAGTCGCTCCTGTCTCTCTGCCCACCAGGGACCAGCACCAAGTGGACCTTTTATCTGTGTTTATCAAGCCTGAGATGACACAAACACACGGCACATGCAGGCAGACAGAAGTGGTGGAAAAAGTACCCAATTTTCATACTTGAGTAAAAGTAAAGAAACTTTAATGGAAAATGACTGAAGGGCCTCCCGAGTGGCGCAGCGGTCTAAGCCACTGTATCGCAGTACTAGAGGTGTCACTACACACCCGGGTTTGATGCTTTACTTGGATCATTGCTCTCTAGCAACTCCTTGTGGTTGGCCTGGCACCTGCAGGCTGACCTCAGTCGTCAGGTGAACGGTGTTTCCTCTAGCAACTCCTTGTGGTTGGCCTGGCACCTGCAGGCTGACCTCAGTCGTCAGGTGAACGGTGTTTCCTCTAGCAACTCCTTGTGGTTGGCCTGGCACCTGCAGGCTGACCTCAGTCGTCAGGTGAACGGTGTTTCCTCTAGCAACTCCTTGTGGTTGGCCTGGCACCTGCAGGCTGACCTCAGTCGTCAGGTGAACGGTGTTTCCTCTAGCGACTCCTTGTGGTTGGCCTGGCACCTGCAGGCTGACCTCAGTCGTCAGGGGAACGGTGTTTCCTCTAGCGACTCCTTGTGGTTGGCCTGGCACCTGCAGGCTGACCTCAGTCGTCAGGGGAACGGTGTTTCCTCTAGCGACTCCTTGTGGTTGGCCTGGCACCTGCAGGCTGACCTCAGTCGTCAGGTGAACGGTGTTTCCTCTAGCGACTCCTTGTGGTTGGCCTGGCACCTGCAGGCTGACCTCAGTCGTCAGGTGAACGGTGTTTCCTCTAGCGACTCCTTGTGGTTGGCCTGGCACCTGCAGGCTGACCTCAGTCGTCAGATGAACGGTGTTTCCTCTAGCAACTCCTTGTGGTTGGCCTGGCACCTGCAGGCTGACCTCAGTCGTCAGGTGAACGGTGTTTTCTCTAGCGACTCCTTGTGGTTGGCCTGGCACCTGCAGGCTGACCTCAGTCGTCAGGTGAACGGTGTTTCCTCTGGCGCATTGGTGCGGCTGGCTTCCGGTTTAATCGGGCGGGTGTTAAGAAGTGCGGCTTGGCTGGTGTCATGTTTCGGGGGGGTCAAAGATAAATCATTTCAAATTCCATTCATTAAGCAAAGCATACAGCACCCTTTCCTTGTTTTTACATTTATGGATAGCCTGTCCTGCTAAACATATAAAAACAACAAGTACTTTTGGTTGTCAGGAAAAATGTATAGAGTAAAAAGTAAATTCTTTTCTTTAGGAATGTAGTGAAGTAAAAGTAAAAGTTGGTAAAAATATAAATAGTAAAGTAAATTACAGGTACCCAAAAAATCACTTAAGTAGTACTTTAAAGTATGTTTCACTTAACACCACAGGCAGATAGGAACCCCCTACCCCGCAAAAACATATAGGCATTGGACAGCTACCTCCTCATGCTGTAAGCCCACACAGCTCTCAAGGAAAAGCTTCCATGCTATACTGCTGGTGAAGCTAGTTGTGTATGTAAAGCTTCCATGCTATACTGCTGGTGAAGCTAGTTGTGTATGTAAAGCTTCCATGCTATACTGCTGGTGAAGCTAGTTGTGTATGTAAAGCTTCTATGCTATACTGCTGGTGAAGCTCGTTGTGTATGTAAAGCTTCCATGCTATACTGCTGGTGAAGCTAGTTGTGTATGTAAAGCTTCCATGCTATACTGCTGGTGAAGCTAGTTGTGTATGTAAAGCTTCCATGCTATACTGCTGGTGAAGCTAGTTGTGTATGTAAAGCTTCCATGCTATACTGCTGTTGAAGCTAGTTGTATATGTAAAGCTTCCATGCTATACTGCTGGTGAAGCTCGTTGTGTATGTAAAGCTTCCATGCTATACTGCTGGTGAAGCTCGTTGTGTATGTAAAGCTTCTATGCTATACTGCTGGTGAAGCTCGTTGTGTATGTAAAGCTTCCATGCTATACTGCTGGTGAAGCTAGTTGTGTATGTAAAGCTTCCATGCTATACTGCTGGTGAAGCTAGTTGTGTATGTAAAGCTTCCATGCTATACTGCTGGTGAAGCTAGTTGTGTATGTAAAGCTTCCATGCTATACTGCTGGTGAAGCTAGTTGTGTATGTAAAGCTTCCATGCTATACTGCTGGTGAAGCTAGTTGTGTATGTAAAGCTTCTATGCTATACTGCTGGTGAAGCTAGTTGTGTATGTACAGCTTCCATGCTATACTGCTGGTGAAGCTCGTTGTGTATGTAAAGCTTCCATGCTATACTGCTGGTGAAGCTCGTTGTGTATGTAAAGCTTCTATGCTATACTGCTGGTGAAGCTCGTTGTGTATGTAAAGCTTCCATGCTATACTGCTGGTGAAGCTAGTTGTGTATGTAAAGCTTCCATGCTATACTGCTGGTGAAGCTAGTTGTGTATGTAAAGCTTCCATGCTATACTGCTGGTGAAGCTAGTTGTGTATGTAAAGCTTCCATGCTATACTGCTGGTGAAGCTAGTTGTGTATGTAAAGCTTCCATGCTATACTGCTGGTGAAGCTAGTTGTGTATGTAAAGCTTCTATGCTATACTGCTGGTGAAGCTAGTTGTGTATGTACAGCTTCCATGCTATACTGCTGGTGAAGCTAGTTGTGTATGTAAAGCTTCCATGCTATACTGCTGGTGAAGCTCGTTGTGTATGTAAAGCTTCTATGCTATACTGCTGGTGAAGCTCGTTGTGTATGTAAAGCTTCCATGCTACACTGCTGGTTAAGCTAGTTGTGTATGTAAAGCTTCCATGCTATACTGCTGGTGAAGCTAGTTGTGTATGTAAAGCTTCCATGCTATACTGCTGGTGAAGCTAGTTGTGTATGTAAAGCTTCTATGCTATACTGCTGGTGAAGCTCGTTGTGTATGTAAAGCTTCCATGCTATACTGCTGGTGAAGCTAGTTGTGTATGTAAAGCTTCCATGCTATACTGCTGGTGAAGCTAGTTGTGTATGTAAAGCTTCCATGCTATACTGCTGGTGAAGCTAGTTGTGTATGTAAAGCTTCCATGCTATACTGCTGTTGAAGCTAGTTGTATATGTAAAGCTTCCATGCTATACTGCTGGTGAAGCTCGTTGTGTATGTAAAGCTTCCATGCTATACTGCTGGTGAAGCTCGTTGTGTATGTAAAGCTTCTATGCTATACTGCTGGTGAAGCTCGTTGTGTATGTAAAGCTTCCATGCTATACTGCTGGTGAAGCTAGTTGTGTATGTAAAGCTTCCATGCTATACTGCTGGTGAAGCTAGTTGTGTATGTAAAGCTTCCATGCTATACTACTGGTGAAGCTAGTTGTGTATGTAAAGCTTCCATGCTATACTGCTGGTGAAGCTAGTTGTGTATGTAAAGCTTCCATGCTATACTGCTGGTGAAGCTAGTTGTGTATGTAAAGCTTCTATGCTATACTGCTGGTGAAGCTAGTTGTGTATGTACAGCTTCCATGCTATACTGCTGGTGAAGCTCGTTGTGTATGTAAAGCTTCCATGCTATACTGCTGGTGAAGCTCGTTGTGTATGTAAAGCTTCTATGCTATACTGCTGGTGAAGCTCGTTGTGTATGTAAAGCTTCCATGCTATACTGCTGGTGAAGCTAGTTGTGTATGTAAAGCTTCCATGCTATACTGCTGGTGAAGCTAGTTGTGTATGTAAAGCTTCCATGCTATACTGCTGGTGAAGCTAGTTGTGTATGTAAAGCTTCCATGCTATACTGCTGGTGAAGCTAGTTGTGTATGTAAAGCTTCCATGCTATACTGCTGGTGAAGCTAGTTGTGTATGTAAAGCTTCCATGCTATACTGCTGGTGAAGCTAGTTGTGTATGTAAAGCTTCTATGCTATACTGCTGGTGAAGCTAGTTGTGTATGTACAGCTTCCATGCTATACTGCTGGTGAAGCTCGTTGTGTATGTAAAGCTTCCATGCTATACTGCTGGTGAAGCTCGTTGTGTATGTAAAGCTTCTATGCTATACTGCTGGTGAAGCTCGTTGTGTATGTAAAGCTTCCATGCTATACTGCTGGTGAAGCTAGTTGTGTATGTAAAGCTTCCATGCTATACTGCTGGTGAAGCTAGTTGTGTATGTAAAGCTTCCATGCTATACTGCTGGTGAAGCTAGTTGTGTATGTAAAGCTTCCATGCTATACTGCTGGTGAAGCTAGTTGTGTATGTAAAGCTTCCATGCTATACTGCTGGTGAAGCTAGTTGTGTATGTAAAGCTTCTATGCTATACTGCTGGTGAAGCTCGTTGTGTATGTAAAGCTTCCATGCTATACTGCTGGTGAAGCTAGTTGTGTATGTAAAGCTTCCATGCTACACTGCTGGTGAAGCTAGTTGTGTATGTAAAGCTTCCATGCTATACTGCTGGTGAAGCTCGTTGTGTATGTAAAGCTTCCATGCTATACTGCTGGTGAAGCTAGTTGTGTATGTAAAGCTTCTATGCTATACTGCTGGTGAAGCTAGTTGTGTATGTAAAGCTTCTATGCTATACTGCTGGTGAAGCTAGTTGTGTATGTAAAGCTTCCATGCTATACTGCTGGTGAAGCTCGTTGTGTATGTAAAGCTTCTATGCTATACTGCTGGTGAAGCTAGTTGTGTATGTAAAGCTTCAATGCTATACTGCTGGTGAAGCTAGTTGTGTATGTAAAGCTTCTATGCTATACTGCTGGTGAAGCTAGTTGTGTATGTAAAGCTTCCATGCTATACTGCTGTTGAAGCTAGTTGTGTATGTAAAGCTTCCATGCTATACTGCTGGTGAAGCTAGTTGTGTATGTAAAGCTTCCATGCTATACTGCTGGTGAAGCTCGTTGTGTATGTAAAGCTTCTATGCTATACTGCTGGTGAAGCTCGTTGTGTATGTAAAGCTTCCATGCTATACTGCTGGTGAAGCTAGTTGTGTATGTAAAGCTTCCATGCTATACTGCTGGTGAAGCTAGTTGTGTATGTAAAGCTTCCATGCTATACTGCTGGTGAAGCTAGTTGTGTATGTAAAGCTTCCATGCTATACTGCTGGTGAAGCTAGTTGTGTATGTAAAGCTTCCATGCTATACTGCTGGTGAAGCTAGTTGTGTATGTAAAGCTTCTATGCTATACTGCTGGTGAAGCTAGTTGTGTATGTACAGCTTCCATGCTATACTGCTGGTGAAGCTCGTTGTGTATGTAAAGCTTCCATGCTATACTGCTGGTGAAGCTCGTTGTGTATGTAAAGCTTCTATGCTATACTGCTGGTGAAGCTCGTTGTGTATGTAAAGCTTCCATGCTATACTGCTGGTGAAGCTAGTTGTGTATGTAAAGCTTCCATGCTATACTGCTGGTGAAGCTAGTTGTGTATGTAAAGCTTCCATGCTATACTGCTGGTGAAGCTAGTTGTGTATGTAAAGCTTCCATGCTATACTGCTGGTGAAGCTAGTTGTGTATGTAAAGCTTCCATGCTATACTGCTGGTGAAGCTAGTTGTGTATGTAAAGCTTCCATGCTATACTGCTGGTGAAGCTAGTTGTGTATGTAAAGCTTCTATGCTATACTGCTGGTGAAGCTAGTTGTGTATGTACAGCTTCCATGCTATACTGCTGGTGAAGCTCGTTGTGTATGTAAAGCTTCCATGCTATACTGCTGGTGAAGCTCGTTGTGTATGTAAAGCTTCTATGCTATACTGCTGGTGAAGCTCGTTGTGTATGTAAAGCTTCCATGCTATACTGCTGGTGAAGCTAGTTGTGTATGTAAAGCTTCCATGCTATACTGCTGGTGAAGCTAGTTGTGTATGTAAAGCTTCCATGCTATACTGCTGGTGAAGCTAGTTGTGTATGTAAAGCTTCCATGCTATACTGCTGGTGAAGCTAGTTGTGTATGTAAAGCTTCCATGCTATACTGCTGGTGAAGCTAGTTGTGTATGTAAAGCTTCTATGCTATACTGCTGGTGAAGCTCGTTGTGTATGTAAAGCTTCCATGCTATACTGCTGGTGAAGCTAGTTGTGTATGTAAAGCTTCCATGCTACACTGCTGGTGAAGCTAGTTGTGTATGTAAAGCTTCCATGCTATACTGCTGGTGAAGCTCGTTGTGTATGTAAAGCTTCCATGCTATACTGCTGGTGAAGCTAGTTGTGTATGTAAAGCTTCTATGCTATACTGCTGGTGAAGCTAGTTGTGTATGTAAAGCTTCTATGCTATACTGCTGGTGAAGCTAGTTGTGTATGTAAAGCTTCCATGCTATACTGCTGGTGAAGCTCGTTGTGTATGTAAAGCTTCTATGCTATACTGCTGGTGAAGCTAGTTGTGTATGTAAAGCTTCCATGCTATACTGCTGGTGAAGCTAGTTGTGTATGTAAAGCTTCTATGCTATACTGCTGGTGAAGCTCGTTGTGTATGTAAAGCTTCCATGCTATACTGCTGGTGAAGCTAGTTGTGTATGTAAAGCTTCCATGCTACACTGCTGGTGAAGCTAGTTGTGTATGTAAAGCTTCCATGCTATACTGCTGGTGAAGCTCGTTGTGTATGTAAAGCTTCCATGCTATACTGCTGGTGAAGCTAGTTGTGTATGTAAAGCTTCTATGCTATACTGCTGGTGAAGCTAGTTGTGTATGTAAAGCTTCTATGCTATACTGCTGGTGAAGCTAGTTGTGTATGTAAAGCTTCCATGCTATACTGCTGGTGAAGCTCGTTGTGTATGTAAAGCTTCTATGCTATACTGCTGGTGAAGCTAGTTGTGTATGTAAAGCTTCTATGCTATACTGCTGGTGAAGCTAGTTGTGTATGTAAAGCTTCTATGCTATACTGCTGGTGAAGCTAGTTGTGTATGTAAAGCTTCCATGCTATACTGCTGGTGAAGCTAGTTGTGTATGTAAAGCTTCCATGCTATACTGCTGGTGAAGCTAGTTGTGTATGTAAAGCTTCTATGCTATACTGCTGGTGAAGCTAGTTGTGTATGTAAAGCTTCCATGCTATACTGCTGTTGAAGCTAGTTGTGTATGTAAAGCTTCCATGCTATACTGCTGGTGAAGCTCGTTGTGTATGTAAAGCTTCTATGCTATACTGCTGGTGAAGCTAGTTGTGTATGTAAAGCTTCTATGCTATACTGCTGGTGAAGCTAGTTGTGTATGTAAAGCTTCTATGCTATACTGCTGGTGAAGCTAGTTGTGTATGTAAAGCTTCCATGCTATACTGCTGTTGAAGCTAGTTGTGTATGTAAAGCTTCCATGCTATACTGCTGGTGAAGCTAGTTGTGTATGTAAAGCTTCCATGCTACACTGCTGGTGAAGCTCGTTGTGTATGTAAAGCTTCCATGCTATACTGCTGGTGAAGCTCGTTGTGTATGTAAAGCTTCCATGCTACACTGCTGGTGAAGCTAGTTGTGTATGTAAAGCTTCCATGCTATACTGCTGGTGAAGCTCGTTGTGTATGTACAGCTTCCATGCTATACTGCTGGTGAAGCTAGTTGTGTATGTAAAGCTTCCATGCTATACTGCTAGTGAAGCTAGTTGTGTATGTACAGCTTCCATGCTATACTGCTGGTGAAGCTAGTTGTGTATGTAAAGCTTCCATGCTACACTGCTGGTGAAGCTTGTTGTGTATGTAAAGCTTCCATGCTATACTGCTGGTGAAGCTAGTTGTGTATGTAAAGCTTCCATGCTATACTGCTGGTGAAGCTCGTTGTGTATGTAAAGCTTCTATGCTATACTGCTGGTGAAGCTAGTTGTGTATGTAAAGCTTCCATGCTATACTGCTGTTGAAGCTAGTTGTGTATGTAAAGCTTCCATGCTATACTGCTGGTGAAGCTCGTTGTGTATGTAAAGCTTCTATGCTATACTGCTGGTGAAGCTAGTTGTGTATGTAAAGCTTCTATGCTATACTGCTGGTGAAGCTAGTTGTGTATGTAAAGCTTCTATGCTATACTGCTGGTGAAGCTAGTTGTGTATGTAAAGCTTCCATGCTATACTGCTGTTGAAGCTAGTTGTGTATGTAAAGCTTCCATGCTATACTGCTGGTGAAGCTAGTTGTGTATGTAAAGCTTCCATGCTACACTGCTGGTGAAGCTCGTTGTGTATGTAAAGCTTCCATGCTATACTGCTGGTGAAGCTCGTTGTGTATGTAAAGCTTCCATGCTACACTGCTGGTGAAGCTAGTTGTGTATGTAAAGCTTCCATGCTATACTGCTGGTGAAGCTCGTTGTGTATGTACAGCTTCCATGCTATACTGCTGGTGAAGCTAGTTGTGTATGTAAAGCTTCTATGCTATACTGCTGGTGAAGCTAGTTGTGTATGTACAGCTTCCATGCTATACTGCTGGTGAAGCTAGTTGTGTATGTAAAGCTTCCATGCTACACTGCTGGTGAAGCTCGTTGTGTATGTAAAGCTTCCATGCTATACTGCTGGTGAAGCTAGTTGTGTATGTAAAGCTTCCATGCTATACTGCTGGTGAAGCTCGTTGTGTATGTAAAGCTTCCATGCTATACTGCTGGTGAAGCTAGTTGTGTATGTAAAGCTTCCATGCTATACTGCTGGTGAAGCTAGTTGTGTATATAAAGCTTCCATGCTATACTGCTGGTGAAGCTCGTTGTGTATGTAAAGCTTCTACGCTATACTGCTGGTGAAGCTAGTTGTGTATGTAAAGCTTCCATGCTATACTGCTGGTGAAGCTCGTTGTGTATGTAAAGCTTCCATGCTATACTGCTGGTGAAGCTAGTTGTGTATGTAAAGCTTCCATGCTATACTGCTGGTGAAGCTAGTTGTGTATGTAAAGCTTCCATGCTATACTGCTGGTGAAGCTAGTTGTGTATGTAAAGCTTCCATGCTATACTGCTGGTGAAGCTAGTTGTGTATGTAAAGCTTCCATGCTATACTGCTGGTGAAGCTAGTTGTGTATGTAAAGCTTCCATGCTATACTGCTGGTGAAGCTAGTTGTGTATGTAAAGCTTCTATGCTATACTGCTGGTGAAGCTAGTTGTGTATGTACAGCTTCCATGCTATACTGCTGGTGAAGCTAGTTGTGTATGTAAAGCTTCCATGCTACACTGCTGGTGAAGCTCGTTGTGTATGTAAAGCTTCCATGCTATACTGCTGGTGAAGCTAGTTGTGTATGTAAAGCTTCCATGCTATACTGCTGGTGAAGCTCGTTGTGTATGTAAAGCTTCCATGCTATACTGCTGGTGAAGCTAGTTGTGTATGTAAAGCTTCCATGCTATACTGCTGGTGAAGCTAGTTGTGTATATAAAGCTTCCATGCTATACTGCTGGTGAAGCTCGTTGTGTATGTAAAGCTTCTACGCTATACTGCTGGTGAAGCTAGTTGTGTATGTAAAGCTTCCATGCTATACTGCTGGTGAAGCTCGTTGTGTATGTAAAGCTTCCATGCTATACTGCTGGTGAAGCTAGTTGTGTATGTAAAGCTTCCATGCTATACTGCTGGTGAAGCTAGTTGTGTATGTAAAGCTTCCATGCTATACTGCTGGTGAAGCTAGTTGTGTACTGTATGTCTCATAGCTGGCTTCGTTAGTTCCTCCTGTCTTCAGTCTGAAAGTCAATGTATCTTCAGCCGAACCCGATTTACATACACACGTTCACAATGGTGGTGTAACGATTCTGGTTGGTGGAAGAAGGAGTAGACCAAAGTGCAGAGTGGTACGTGTTCATGATGTCTTTAATTAACTGAACACTGAATACAAACAAACAAACAAACAAACAAACAAACAAACAAACAAACAAACAAAAACCTGAAACAGTCCCGTATAGTGAAAACACTGAAATGGAAAACAATCACCCACAACTCAAAATGGGAAAACAGGCTACCTAAGTATGGCTCTCAATCAGAGACAACGATAGACAGCTGCCTCTGATTGAGAACCATACCAGGCCAAACACATAGAAAAAGAAAACCTAGACCTACAACATAGAATACCCACCCACATCACACCCTGACCAAACTAGAAATAGAAACATACAAAGCAATCTACGGTCAGGGAGTGACAGGTGGAGAGCATGGTTGTATCTGATATGAAGAGGACCACACAGCCAACATTTATCTTTAAGACTAACTATGTATTTCTCTCTTATTAATTATGCATAATTTGTGAGGTGTAAGAATGGGCTTTTAAGGTGAATTGACTATAATGGTGGATTTAAAACCTTTTCCTTTGATACCCATAATCTACTACCTCTATAGTGAGTGCACCAGAGGGTTCTTATGGCATCATTTTTCTTGCTTCAGTAAACATGGTCATTTTGGCCCAACAGGGCTGAGGCACCCCAGTCAGCCTTGTCTAGTGGAAGTATCCATCTGCAGTGTGATTCATGATGTTTCGACAGGAAGCCAAGCGCCCATGATCCGTAGTGGAGGTATACTACCCCCGTGTGGCCGTATAGAGTAACTACAGTTTACCGACAGACCATTTTCTTTATGGCAGCTTTATTTTAACAGGTTAGTCATGCTAAGACCACCATCTCGTTCGTAGATGAGCCCTGTACACACATCAATCAGCCTTTTGATTTGCCCAACCGTCTTCCTGGAGATCTACTGTCCTGTAGGTTTTCAGTCCAACCCTAATTTAGCAGATCTGATTCAGCTAGTCAAGGTCTTGTTGAGCAGCTAATTAGTACAACCAGGTGTAAAATTAGGGTTGGACTGAAAACCCACAGGACGGTAGATCTCCGGGAAGAGGGTTGGGCAGCCCTGCCCTAGAGGTGCCAATTCATCCAACTTTAGAGAGGGTTGGACTAAAACCCCACAGGACGGTAGATCTCCGGGAAGAGGGTTGGGCAGCCCTGCCCTAGAGGTGCCAATTCATCCAACTTTAGAGAGGGTTGGACTAAAACCCCACAGGATGGTAGATCTCCGGGAAGAGGGTTGGGCAGCCCTGCCCTAGAGGCGCCAATTCATCCAACTTTAGAGAGGGTTGGAGATCATTCTACAAGTAAGGTGTAAATAAAAAACTAAAAGCAGATTTACCTAAAAGCAGATTTAACTAACTCAGAGGAGACCGAAGGGATCTCCATTCCTGAGACTGGGTCTGATATCTCGTACCTCTGTGCGTTAACAATGAAGTAAGGTACGGTGGAAGTTTATGCAGGAGTGCTTTATAAACAAAAAGAGTGCAATGCATTGATCTATGAGACTTCAGAGAGGGCAGGCCTACTTTCTAATAAAGAATAATTGAATGACACAATGAAAGGTGGCAAGTGGAATTATGGGGAAGTTCATTTAGGATTGAATGAATGCCTCTACTGAAAACTATATTTTGGACACAAAAGTCTCACCTCTAAATTTTCGAGGTTCTCCATTTTACATTTGTAACACACTTTGGGATTCTGAAAAGAAAGGCGAATGTAAAAAAAAGCAAATGTATTTTCACTACCATCCAAGTCACGGACTCAAGCAGCCAGATCTTGAATCGAGTGTTACTGCTGGGCTGTAGAAATCATGGGCTGACGCACACCCAAAACATTTGGTAAAGGTGCTGACTCACAGAGAGTGAACTGTGAAAAAAGAAAACAAGTTGCACACTATATATAGCAGGGGTACTCAAGTACTACTTGAGAAAGTCCAGTCACACAAATTTCCTAGGTGGCAAAGGTCCAGATGGATACTGCCATATATCGGTTTAATAACAAACACGCACCTCGCAACTCATGGCACCCCAAACTGTTAACACCCCTCTAGTTTTAAAGCATATTTCCTGCAAATTATACACATTTTGCCATATCTTATGTTCATATACAGTGCCTTGCGAAAGTATTCGGCCCCCTTGAACTTTGCGACCTTTTGCCACATTTCAGGCTTCAAACATAAAGATATAAAAGTGTATTTTTTTGTGAAGAATCAACAACAAGTGGGACACAATCATGAAGTGGAACGACATTTATTGGATATTTCAAATTTTTTTAACAAATCAAAAACTGAAAAATTGGGCGTGCAAAATTATTCAGCCCCCTTAAGTTAATACTTTGTAGCGCCACCTTTTGCTGCGATTACAGCTGTAAGTCGCTTGGGGTATGTCTCTATCAGTTTTGCACATTGAGAGACTGACATTTTTTCCCATTCCTCCTTGCAAAACAGCTCGAGCTCAGTGAGGTTGGATGGAGAGCATTTGTGAACAGCAGTTTTCAGTTCTTTCCACAGATTCTTGATTGGATTCAGGTCTGGACTTTGACTTGACCATTCTAACACCTGGATATGTTTATTTTTGAACCATTCCATTGTAGATTTTGCTTTATGTTTTGGATCATTGTCTTGTTGGAAGACAAATCTCCGTCCCAGTCTCAGGTCTTTTGCAGACTCCATCAGGTTTTCTTCCAGAATGGTCCTGTATTTGGCTCCATCCATCTTCCCATCAATTTTAACCATCTTCCCTGTCCCTGCTGAAGAAAAGCAGGCCCAAACCATGATGCTGCCACCACCATGTTTGACAGTGGGTATGGTGTGTTCAGGGTGATGAGCTGTGTTGCTTTTACGCCAAACATAACGTTTTGCATTGTTGCCAAAAAGTTCAATTTTGGTTTCATCTGACCAGAGCACCTTCTTCCACATGTTTGGTGTGTCTCCCAGGTGGCTTGTGGCAAACTTTAAATGACACTTTTTATGGATATCTTTAAGAAATGGCTTTCTTCTTGCCACTTCCATAAAGGCCAGATTTGTGCAATATATGACTGATTGTTGTCCTATGGACAGAGTCTCCCACCTCAGCTGTAGATCTCTGCAGTTCATCCAGAGTGATCATGGGCCTCTTGGCTGCATCTCTGATAAGTCTTCTCCTTGTATGAGCTGAAAGTTTAGAGGGACGGCCAGGTCTTGGTAGATTTGCAGTGGTCTGATACTCCTTCCATTTCAATATTATCGCTTGCACAGTGCTCATTGGGATGTTTAAAGCTTGAGAAATGTTTTGTATCCAAATCCGGCTTTAAACTTCTTCACAACAGTATCTCGGACCTGCCTGGTGTGTTCCTTGTTCTTCATGATGCTCTCTGCGCTTTTAACGGACCTCTGAGACTATCACAGTGCAGGTGCATTTATACGGAGACTTGATTACACACAGGTGGATTGTATTTATCATCATTAGTCATTTAGGTCAACATTGGATCATTCAGAGATCCTCACTGAACTTCTGGAGAGAGTTTGCTGCACTGAAAGTAAAGGGGCTGAATAATTTTGCACGCCCAATTTTTCAGTTTTTGATTTGTTAAAAAAGTTTGAAATATCCAATAAATGTCGTTCCACTTCATGATTGTGTCCCACTTGTTGTTGATTCTTCACAAAAAAATACAGTTTTATATCTTTATGTTTGAAGCCTGAAATGTGGCAAAAGGTCGCAAAGTTCAAGGGGGCCGAATACTTTCGCAAGGCTCTGTACCTGAGTAACGCAACAAAATCAATGGGGACCCCCAAGGGGTCAAGGCCCCTAGACACGTACTCTGGCCATACAAGGTCTGCATAGCTGATTAGCTAACAACTGGACTTTTCTGGACAGGGAAGAGCTCTAAGGTCTGTCAGCGAAATAGTAGGCCTGCAGTTTCTGAATCTCTCGTGGACAGATGACGTAACAAATAGTACCGTAATCGTTCTTAAAATCGAGCATCTGAACAAAAATCACACAAGATTTTAGTTCTGGGTTAACCGAGAAGCCCTGATACAGCTGGTGGTGTGGCAGCATTGTTGATCCTCTGCACAGGATCAGGGAAAGCCTCTGTTCCATTACCACTCAGTGTTTGTGTGTGGGAGGGGGGCATACTCTCTCCGGAGTCTCTTCCAGACAAGAGCAAGGAGTGTATGTTCACAAGATAGCTTTAGCTTAGCAAAGAAAATGGAGGAAGGACATACCACAAAACAATTAAATCAAACAAAAACAGGTTTCAGTGCAGGGAGGGTATTTCAACATTATCATTAACTTAAAGCATAATTTCATACAAAATAAACAATGCTTCCTAAGCAGCTCTGCCACAGCTTCACCACAACTGCTTCCCTCTCACCTGCACCTTTCCCTGGGCAGCCGCACCACAACTGCTTCCCTCTCACCTGCACCTTTCCCTGGGCAGCCGCACCACAACTGCTTCCCTCTCACCTGCACCTTTCCCTGGGCAGCCGCATCACAACTGCTTCCCTCTCACCTGCACCTTTCCCTGGGCAGCCGCACCACAACTGCTTCCCTCTCACCTGCACCTTTCCCTGGGCAGCCGCACCACAACTGCTTCCCTCTCACCTGCACCTTTCCCTGGGCAGCCGCACCACAACTGCTTCCCTCTCACCTGCACCTTTCCCTGGGCAGCCGCATCACAACTGCTTCCCTCTCACCTGCACCTTTCCCTGGGCAGCCGCACCACAACTGCTTCCCTCTCACCTGCACCTTTCCCTGGGCAGCCGCACCACAACTGCTTCCCTCTCACCTGCACCTTTCCCTGGGCAGCCGCACCACAACTGCTTCCTCTCACCTGCACCTTTCCCTGGGCAGCCGCATCACAACTGCTTCCCTCTCACCTGCACCTTTCCCTGGGCAGCCGCATCACAACTGCTTCCCTCTCACCTACACCTTTCCCTGGGCAGCCGCACCACAACTGCTTCCCTCTCACCTGCACCTTTCCCTGGGCAGCCGCACCACAACTGCTTCCCTCTCACCTGCACCTTTCCCTGGGCAGCCGCACCACAACTGCTTCCCTCTCACCTGCACCTTTCCCTGGGCAGCCGCACCACAACTGCTTCCCTCTCACCTGCACCTTTCCCTGGGCAGCCGCACCACAACTGCTTCCCTCTCACCTGCACCTTTCCCTGGGCAGCCGCATCACAACTGCTTCCCTCTCACCTGCACCTTTCCCTGGGCAGCCGCACCACAACTGCTTCCCTCTCACCTGCACCTTTCCCTGGGCAGCCGCACCACAACTGCTTCCCTCTCACCTGCACCTTTCCCTGGGCAGCCGCACCACAACTGCTTCCCTCTCACCTGCACCTTCATTAAGTTTTCTGACGACACAACGGTGGTTGGCCTGATCACCGACGACAAACGAGACAGCCCTATACAGAGGAGGTCAGTGACCTGGCAGTGTGGTGCCAAGACAATAACCTCTCCCTCAACGTCAGCAAGACAAAGGAGCTAATCGTGGACTACAGGAAACGGAGGGCTGAGCACGCCCTCATCCACATCGACGTGGCTGTAGTGGAGCATGTCGAGAGCTTCAAGCTCCTCGGTGTCCACATCACTAAGGGATTATCATGGTCTACGCACACCAACACAGTCGTGAAGAAGGTACGACAACGCCTCTTCCGCTTCAGGATTTGGAATGGGCTCCTTAGGTCCTCAAAAGGTTCTACAGCTGCACCGTCGAGAGCATCTTGATTGGCTGCATAACCGCTTGGTATGGCAACTGCTTGGCATCCAACTGCAAGGCGCTACAAAGGGTAGTGCGTACGGTCCGGTACTCACTGGGGCCAAGCTTCCTGACATCCAGGACATATAAACTAGGCGGTGTCAAAGGAAGGCCTCAAAAATTGTCAAGACTCCAGTCACCCAAGTCATAGACTGTTCTCTTTGCTACCGCATGGCAAGCGGTACAAGAGCGCCAACTAAAATTGATGTTTGTGCCCAGCAGGATGTAGTTGGTGCTTCACTCTGATGAAGGTAATAAAGACTTAACTTCAGTGTTAGAAATCTTAGCTATAATACTCCCTGATATCTCCAGCGTGCCGAAATGTCAGTTCGCTCAGTTTAGTCATTCAATGACTACCTGGAAGAGCTATTGAGTGTTACTTTTCATTATCTTCTCAACGCTATCTGATCATAACAAATCCAGCCACCTGCACTCATATTGATCGTATTAATAAGGTAAGTGGTCCCTCTCCGTTGTAGCATGTTGAGCTAGCAAGCTAGGGTGGCTTTACTGAGCTCTGGCCGAAAGATTGAGGAAGGTCAAAGTTGATATGACACAACCAGCGAGACGGGTAAGTCATACCAATTACAATTACCATTTTTTTATTTAACGAGGCAAGTCAGTTAAGAACAAATTCTTATGTACAATGATGGCCTTACCGGGGGAACAGTGGGTGAACTGCCTGATTTTTACTAAACTCTATTGTGTGGGGGGAAGTTGTTGAAAATAATTTGACTTTGTGAAAACTGCATGGTGTCAAAGGGGCTTTAATTGATTGATGTTTTGTTCCATCTTTTTGGATGATATTCGCTGGTTATGAATATGTCTGATATCTGCATGGATACAGAAATAATTTAGTTAGAAATGTATTTTAATGTCCCAGATTTACAATCTTCAACTATATTTAGATGTTTTTCTTTAAATGCACTTTAAATAAAGATTGCTCGCCTGACAAAAGTGCTCAAACGTCCTAATCCATTTGGTCTATCCTTGAGGTTTATAAAAATCGAACGGCTCGGGGGGCTGTATGCTAAATGTAGCACTTTGGCCTGTATGCGCAAGGATCTGTGTCCCTCCCGCCACAATGACGTGTCCTGGACTGTCACCAGCAACACAAGATCAACATAATTTCTCATCAAGCCTACTCATTTGTACGGGGCACATGTTGTGTGGCATGATGGAGACATTTGAATGAACAGACCATCAATATGGTGAGGCAGCATCACAAGAAAGGGACCTGGAAGTGTGAACTCGCATTGTCATCATTTTAGGTTAATTGCAGGTCTGAACTTTGTTCACAACACTGGGGGACAGAAACAACTCACACTTTCAGCATCAGCTTTCAAAGAACAAAAGGGACCAGTTGGCTGTGTGAGCTGCGTTCAGTACCAGAAAAAAAACATGCTGCAACGTTCAGTTAAATGGAAAAGGTGCTGTTCTGAATGACTAGTTAAAAACAGGAGGGGTTCATGATTGGGGGAACACTGTCAGCTGCACTTTTATGGCCGCTGCACTTTAAACGCGTCAGTCATTGCTTCAAGCCACACCCACGTAACTCAAAGTCTGTTCAAGAACGTTTTGGGAAAGCATGTCATTCAACACAAACCGTTCCGCAACATGTCAAACGTACACCACTGTTGTAAAATGGAGGAGAATATAACACCTACACCTTGATATCTGCCCTTTTCTAGTCTCAAAATAGAGGGTTATAATCAGATTTGTGAGTGGTTTTCATTGGTAACCAGAGCTCAGAGCTAAGCAGCTAAATAGATTGTTTTGGTTTTAGTGTAAATATGTACAAAATAAGTCTCTAAGCCTAGCTGTTTTCCTCCTATACAAAAAGTAGGTCATAGGCCACACGGAAAACAAAGGCTTGAAGTCAGAGGGAATAGTGGTTGCGAAAGATGACTTAAGTTATTTTGTGTGTCATATTTGAGCATAGATCAGTGTTCAAGTGTATGGAGACTCCAGAGTAAATGTGAGTACTATTGAGTGTGCTGTGGATCCTGCAGATGTCACCCAAACTGCTAGCAAACCTGTCTCTGTCACATCCTCTTCAGCTAAATGTTCCTATGATGTGCTTCCTTAGGGCTCTCATTGCTTCCTAAACGTCAGCTCACTCATCTTCGATCACTCACTGAGAACATGCTTTGCCAGGAATGTAGGCTAACACTCAATACACTGATTTGAGCCCAGGCAAAATCTTCTATTTTGAGATTGTCTAAGTCTACTCGTTTTTCTAAACAATTTCCATTGTAATCAAATGATTCCCATCAACACTGTTTTTCTTTTACACAGACCCCAGTGCACTACAGCACTACAGTAGGTATTTATCCCTGTGTTTCAGAAACCCAGCCTAAAACACCAAACAGCAAACAATGCAGGTGTAGAAGCACGGTGGCTAGGAAAAACTCTCTAGAAAGGCCAAAACCTAGGAAGAAACCTAGAGAGGAACCAGGCTATGAGGGATGGCCAGTCCTCTTCTGGCTGTGCCGGGTGGAGATTATAACAGAACATGGCCAAGATATTCTAATGTTTATAAATGACCAGCATGGTCAAATTATAACAATCACAGTAGTTGTCGAGGGTGCAGCAAGTCAGCACCTCAGGAGTAAATGTCAGTTGTCTTTTCATAGCCGATCATTAAGAGTATCTCTACCACTCCTGCTATCTCTAGAGAGTTGAAAACAGCAAGTCTGGGACAGGTAGCACGTCCGGTGAACAGGTCAGGGTTCCATAGCCGCAGGCAGAACAGTTGAAACTGGAGCAGCAGCACGGCCAGATGTACTGGGGACAGCAAGGGCTCAGGTCCTCCGAGAGAGAGAGAAAGAAAGAGAGAAAGAGATAATGTGTTCCGGTTCCGGGTTGGAGCGAGCGGTCACATCTACACTTCGGTCCGCAGGTAGTATAACTTTTCATTACATTTTCATTACATTTTCATTACATTTCTTTATAGTACAACGGTTTGATTTGTCTAATCTTAGCAATTTCTTCTTAGCTAGCTACATAGCCGTCTTTGTATCAAAGATAATTGCGTAATTATCGTATTTCGTCGTCCTAACGTAGTCTTCACTGCTATCTGCCCAGCAGCTAGCTAACGAATACCAGCACTGTAGAAACTATTCACTCAACTGAACGACTCGATTAGTGTAGTGTTAGCTAGCTACATAGTTGTCTTTGCTGTCTTCGTATCCAAGATAATTGTGTAGTTTAGAGTGTGTAGACTTAGAGTGATTATCTTAATTTACCGAGGTTAGCTAGCCAGCTATTTGTCGTCCTTAACGTAGGAGATACTGCTAGCTAGCTAGCCAACAGCTAGCCAACGTCTACCGAATAGAACTTCAACAACCCGGTCAACATTCCGCTTCGCTCCACAGGTAGTATCACATTTTCATTTCACTTCATTACAGTACAACGGTTTGATTTGTTTGATCGTAGCTAGCTAGCTACATAGCCGTCTTTGTATCTAAGACAATTGTGTAGTCTAGAGCAATTTTCTAGGTTAGCTAGCCAGCTATTGTCGTTCTTTTAACGTAACGTAACGTAATCAACACTGCTAGCTAGCCAGCTAGCCCCCGAATAGCAGCACTGTAGAAACTATTACACTCGACGGAACGACTTGATTAGTGTAGTGTCAACAACGCAGCCACTGCCAGCTAGCCTACAAAGTCAACAACGCAGCCACTACCAGCTAGCCTACTCCAGCAGTACTGTATCATTTCAATCATTTTAGTCAATAAGATTCTTGCTACGTAAGCTTAACTTTCTGAACATTCGAGACGTGTAGTCCACTTGTCATTCCAATCTCCTTTGCATTAGCGTAGCCTCTTCTGTAGCCTGTCAACTATGTGTCTATCTATCCCTGTTCTCTCCTCTCTGCACAGACCATACAAACGCTCCACACCACGTGGCCGCGGCCACCCTAATCTGGTGGTCCCAGCGCGCATGACCCACGTGGAGTTCCAGGTCTCCGGTAGCCTTTGGAACTGCCGATCTGCGGCCAACAAGGCAGAGTTCATCTCAGCCTATATGCCTCCCTCCAGTCCCTCGACTTCTTGGCACTGACGGAAACATGGATCACCACAGATAACACTGCTACTCCTACTGCTCTCTCTTCGTCCGCCCACGTGTTCTCGCACACCCCGAGAGCTTCTGGTCAGCGGGGTGGTGGCACCGGGATCCTCATCTCTCCCAAGTGGTCATTCTCTCTTTCTCCCCTTACCCATCTGTCTATCGCCTCCTTTGAATTCCATGCTGTCACAGTTACCAGCCCTTTCAAGCTTAACATCCTTATCATTTATCGCCCTCCAGGTTCCCTCGGAGAGTTCATCAATGAGCTTGATGCCTTGATAAGCTCCTTTCCTGAGGACGGCTCACCTCTCACAGTCCTGGGCGACTTTAACCTCCCCACGTCTACCTTTGACTCATTCCTCTCTGCCTCCTTCTTTCCACTCCTCTCCTCTTTTGACCTCACCCTCTCACCTTCCCCCTACTCACAAGGCAGGCAATACGCTCGACCTCATCTTTACTAGATGCTGTTCTTCCACTAACCTCATTGCAACTCCCCTCCAAGTCTCCGACCCCTACCTTGTATCCTTTTCCCTCTCGCTCTCATCCAACACTTCCCACACTGCCCCTACTCGGATGGTATCGCGCCGTCCCAACCTTCGCTCTCTCTCCCCCGCTACTCTCTCCTCTTCCATCCTATCATCTCTTCCCTCTGCTCAAACCTTCTCCAACCTATCTCCTGATTCTGCCTCCTCAACCCTCCTCTCTTCCCTTTCTGCATCCTTTGACTCTCTATGTCCCCTATCCTACAGGCCGGCTCGGTCCTCCCCTCCCGCTCCGTGGCTCGACGACTCATTGCGAGCTCACAGAACAGGGCTCCGGGCAGCCGAGCGGAAATGGAGGAAAACTCGCCTCCCTGCGCACCTGGCATCCTTTCACTCCCTCCTCTCTACATTTTCCTCCTCTGTCTCTGCTGCTAAAGCCACTTTCTACCACTCTAAATTCCAAGCATCTGCCTCTAACTCTAGGAAGCTCTTTGCCACCTTCTCCTCCCTCCTGAATCCTCCTCCCCCCCTCCTCCCTCTCTGCAGATGACTTCGTCAACCATTTTGAAAAGAAGGTCGACGACATCCGATCCTCGTTTGCTAAGTCGAACGACACCGCTGGTTCTGCTCACACTGCCCTACCCTGTGCTCTGACCTCTTTCTCCCCTCTCTCTCCAGATGAAATCTCGCTTCTTGTGACGGCCGGCCGCCCAACAACCTGCCCGCTTGACCCTATCCCCTCCTCTCTTCTCCAGACCATTTCCGGAGACCTTCTCCCTTACCTCACCTCGCTCATCAACTCATCCCTGACCGCTGGCTACGTCCCTTCCGTCTTCAAGAGAGCGAGAGTTGCACCCCCTTCTGAAAAAGCCTACACTCGATCCCTCCGATGTCAACAACTACAGACCAGTATCCCTTCTTTCTTTTCTCTCCAAAACTCTTGAACGTGCCGTCCTTGGCCAGCTCTCCCGCTATCTCTCTCAGAATGACCTTCTTGATCCAAATCAGTCAGGTTTCAAGACTAGTCATTCAACTGAGACTGCTCTTCTCTGTATCACGGAGGCGCTCCGCACTGCTAAAGCTAACTCTCTCTCCTCTGCTCTCATCCTTCTAGACCTATCGGCTGCCTTCGATACTGTGAACCATCAGATCCTCCTCTCCACCCTCTCCGAGTTGGGCATCTCCGGCGCGGCCCACGCTTGGATTGCGTCCTACCTGACAGGTCGCTCCTACCAGGTGGCGTGGCGAGAATCTGCCTCCTCGCCACGCGCTCTCACCACTGGTGTCCCCCAGGGCTCTGTTCTAGGCCCTCTCCTATTCTCGCTATACACCAAGTCACTTGGCTCTGTCATAACCTCACATGGTCTCTCCTATCATTGCTATGCAGACGACACACAATTAATCTTCTCCTTTCCCCCATCTGATGACCAGGTGGCGAATCGCATCTCTGCATGTCTGGCAGACATATCAGTGTGGATGACGGATCACCACCTCAAGCTGAACCTCGGCAAGACGGAGCTGCTCTTCCTCCCGGGAAGGACTGCCCGTTCCATGATCTCGCCATCACGGTTGACAACTCCATTGTGTCCTCCTCCCAGAGCGCTAAGAACCTTGGCGTGATCCTGGACAACACCCTGTCGTTCTCAACCAACATCAAGGCGGTGGCCCGTTCCTGTAGGTTCATGCTCTACAACATCCGCAGAGTACGACCCTGCCTCACACAGGAAGCGGCGCAGGTCCTAATCCAGGCACTTGTCATCTCCCGTCTGGATTACTGCAACTCGCTGTTGGCTGGGCTCCCTGCCTGTGCCATTAAACCCCTACAACTCATCCAGAACGCCGCAGCCCGTCTGGTGTTCAACCTTCCCAAGTTCTCTCACGTCACCCCGCTCCTCCGCTCTCTCCACTGGCTTCCAGTTGAAGCTCGCATCCGCTACAAGACCATGGTGCTTGCCTACGGAGCTGTGAGGGGAACGGCACCGCAGTACCTCCAGGCTCTGATCAGGCCCTACACCCAAACAAGGGCACTGCGTTCATCCACCTCTGGCCTGCTCGCCTCCCTACCACTGAAGAAGTACAGTTCCCGCTCAGCCCAGTCAAAACTCTTCGCTGCTCTGGCCCCCCAATGGTGGAACAAACTCCCTCACGACACCAGGACAGCGGAGTCAATCACCACCTTCCGGAGACACCTGAAACCCCACCTCTTTAAGGAATACCTAGGATAGGATTAAGTAATCCTTCTCACCCCCCCCTTAAATGATTTAGATGCACTATTGTAAAGTGGCTGTTCCACTGGATGTCATAAGGTGAATTCACCAATTTGTAAGTCGCTCTGGATAAGAGCGTCTGCCAAATGACTTAAATGTAAATGTAAATGTAGATAATTAGAGAGAGCATACTTAAATTCACACAGGACACTGGATAAGACAGGAGACGTACTCCAGATATAACAAACTGACCCCAGCCCCCCGACACATAAACTACTGCAGCATAAATACTGGAGGCTGAGACAGGCGGGGTAATGAGACACTGTGGCCCAATCCGATGATACCCCCGGACAGGGCCAAACAGGAAGTATATAACTCCACCCATTTTGCCAAAGCACAGCCCCCACACCACTAGAGGGATATCTTACCATCCTGAGACAAAGCCGAGTATAGAAAGATCTCCGCCACGGCACAACCCAAGGGGGGCTGGGAGATCACGTCAGTGACTCAACCCACTTAAGTGACGCACCCCTCCTAGGGACAGCATGAAAGAGCCCCAGTAAGCCAGTGACTCAGCTCCTGTAGTGGGGTTAGAGGGAGAGAATCCCAGTGGAAAGAGGGGATCGGCCGGGCAGAGACAGCAAGGGCAGATCGTTGCTCCAGAGCATTTCCGTTCACCTTCACACTCCTGGGCCAGACAACACTCAATCATATGACCCACTGAAGAGATGAGTCTTCACTAAAGACTTAAAGGTTGAGACCGAGTCTGCGTCTCTCACATGGGTAGGCAGACCATTCCATAAAAATGGAGCTCTATAGGAGAAAGCCCTGCCTCCAGCTGTTTGCTTAGAAATTCTAGGGACAATTAGGAAGCCTGCATCTTGTGACTGTAGCGTACGTGTAGGTATGTACAGCAGGACCAAATCGGAAAGATAGTTAAGAGCAAGCCCATGTAATACTTTGTAGGTCAGCAGTAAAACCTTGAAATCAGCCCTTGCCTTAACAGGAGCCAGTGTAGGGAGGCACTGGAGTAATATGGTCTAATGTTTTGATTCTAGTCAGGATTCTAGCAGCCGTATTAAGCACTAACTGAAGTTTATTTAGTGCTTTATCCAGGTAGCCGGAAAGTAGAGCATTGCAGTAGTCTAACCTAGAAGTAAAACCTAGAAGATTCATTTTTCTGCATCATTTTTGGACAGCAAGTTTCTGATTTTTGCAATATTACGTAGATGGAAAAAAAGCTGTCCTTGAAACAGTCTTGATATATTCTTCAAAAGAGAGATCAGGGTCCAGAGTAATGCTGAGGTCCTTCACAGTATTATTTGAGACGACTGTACAACCATCAAGATTAATTGTCAGATTCAACAGAAGATCTCTTTGTTTCTTGGGACCTAGAACAAGCATCTCTGTTTTGTCCGAGTTTAAAAGTGGAACGTTTGCAGCCATCCACTTCCTTATGTCTGAAACACAGGCTTCTAGCGAGGGCAATTTTGGGGCTTCGCCATGTTTCATTGAAATGTACAGCTGTGTGTCATCCGCATGGCAGTGAAAGTTAACATTATGTTTTCGAATGACATCCCCAAGAGATAAAATATATAGTGAAAACAATCGTGGTCCTAAAACGGAACCTTGAGGAACACCGAAATGTACAGTTGATTTGTCAGAGGACAAACCATCCACAGAGACAAACTGATATCTTTCTGACTGATAAGATCTAAACCAGGCCAGAACTTGTCCGTGTAGAACAATTTGGGTTTCCAATCTCTCCAAAAGAATGTGGTGATCGATGGTATCAAAAGCAGCACTAAGGTCTAGGAGCACGAGGACAGATGCAGAGCCTCGGTCTGATGCCATTAAAAGGTAATTTACCACCTTCACAAGTGCAGTCTCAGTGCTATGATGGGGTCTAAAACCAGACTGAAGCATTTCGTATACATTGTTTGTCTTCAGGAAGGCAGTGAGTTGCTGTGCAACAGCTTTTTCTAACATTTTTGAGAGGAATGATAGATTCGATATAGGCCGATTAGTTTTTTATATTTTCTGGGTCAAGTTTTGGCTTTTTCAAGAGAGGCTTTATTACTGCCAATTTGAATTTGTCCCAATTCTTTTGGTGCCCTAAAATGGGGGGACTATGTACAAAACGTTCTGTAATTTCTAAATGGTTCACCCGATATGGATGAAAAGGATTTGATTTCAAATCCAAACTTTTGGAGAATAGAGCCAAAAGAAGAAAAAATGCTTCACTGTTCTAATAATTATGGAGGTTACTGTATATCTTGTCTGTCATTTCACCCTCATTGTCCCTCTCTATGCCCCTCTGAGTCCATTTAACCACCAATCTGCCTTATGCATTGTGCAGTGTGAGAATGTACTGTATGAGAAGCGAATCTACGAGAAGACAATTTAGGCATGTGGATTGTGTATATGTGCCATTCAAATGGTGAATGGGCAAGACATATTTTTAAGTGCCTTTGAACGGGGTATGGTAGTAGGTGCCGGGCTCACCTGTTTGTGTCAAGAACTGCAATGCTGCTAGGTTTTTAACGAATGGTCCATCACCTAAAGGACATCCAGCCAAATTGCCCGCGAATTGAGGCTGTTCTGAGGGCAAAAGTGGGGGCTGCGACCAATGTTCCCTCTAATTCTAATTAGCAGTGAACACTGAGGCTGTACCCTTACTGTTTTAGACAGTAGCCAATAGGCTATTGTGGCTATTTGAGCATAATATAGGCCTTACCAACAAAACCAATGGAGCAAATCCCAGAACATTTTCACATGGAAATAGCTTTAGATTTTTATGATATAGCCTACAATAGCTACAATAATGACGTGTTCAATGCAGGCCTACATTGCATGAGACTTTAATAAAAAAGTTTTACATTATGAAGGGCCAGACATTAATTCATTATTGTTACCTTGGTCTGTAACACCATTGGGCAAATAGGTGACTGTAAATTGCGTTTCATCGTGTTGTAAGAAACCACAAAAAATAGTGTAGTATTATTATTATTAATTAATTATTATCACACAGAGAATTCGACAATGTAAGCTACCCCTCTGCCTATTGACTTATTTGCATATTCATGCATTTCTCAAAATACAACCCTGCCCCTTCAATTAAGCTTTTTACCTGACTGATTTTTCAAAGACAGCTTGAAATGTAGCCTACACGTTTTGTTCTCTTGTAAGAAGCAGTAACTCCCCATTGCTGACCAATACTTATCTATCATCCAGCTAATAACTGGCTAACTAGCAAAGAGATGTGCACACCCGTGGCTCTGCGCTGATCTGAAAAGCATAATCACTCGCGGGTGATTGAAAGACCCCTCGTGGGCTACACCCGCCAATATAATTCTACTCTGTTGCGCTCTCGCTCTGCCTACAACAAAATCACAGGCTCAATCTTGCAAAATTCGAATTGTTTTGGTTTGTTGCATAACACGTGATGCTATGACCTTGCAACCCTTCACTCATATCCAGCACCACTCCCATCTCCTGATTCTTCTCAGGCACTCTGCTGGGTGGCTTCCCAGTGTAAACTTGCATATTCCTTGCATAGCTTGACTTGGCATCACATGCTGCCCATATTTTGATGCCATATTTTTCAGGCTTGTTTGGCATATACTGTCGGAAGGGACACCATCCTGGTCCTCATGTTACAGTGGATGAACGCCTTGTTCCATTCAGAGGATGCTGTCCCTTCCGACAGTATATGCCAAACAAGCCTGAAAAATATGGCCGAGCAGCCGCTCACAAACCTAAGATCATCATGTGCAAAGCCAAGCTTTGGCTGGAGTGGTGAAAAGCTCGCCACCATTGGTCTCTGGAGCAGTGAAAACGCGTTCTCTGGAGTGATGAATCACGCTTCATCATCTGGCAGTGCGACGGGCGAATCTGGGTTAGTGCCAACTGTAAAGTTTGGTGGACGAGCAATAATGGTCTAGGGCTGCTTTTCATGGTTCGGACGAAGGCCCCTTAGTTCTAGTGAAGGGAAATCTTAACGCTACAGCATACAATTACATTTTAGACAATGCTGTGCTTCAAACTTTGTGGCAACAGTTTGGGGAAGGCCCTTTCCTGTTTCAGCATGACAATGCCCCCATGCACAAAGTGATGTCCATACAGAAATGGTTGGTCGAGATCGGTGTGGAAGAACTTGACTGGTCTGCACAGAGACCTGACCTCAACCCCATCGAAAACCTTTGGGCTGAATTGGAACGGTGACTGCGAGCCAGTCCTAATCGTCCAACTTCAGTGACCGACCTCACTAATGCTCTTGTGGCTGAATGGAAGAAAGTCCCCGTAGCAATGTTCCAACATCTAGTGGAAAGCCTTTCACGAGGAGTGGAGGCTGTTGTAGCAGCTATGGGGGGACCAACTCCATATTAATGCCCATGATTTTGGAATGAGATGCTCGACAAGCAGATGTTCACATACTTTTGGTCACGTAGTGTGTATATGCTATAATAAACAAGATATCTTGGTAGCCAGGCTAACAAAGTATATTGTTGTTGACCGTATATTTTATTGATGCTTTAAAGCTGTGTTTACATTTCATTGCATTCATTAAATCCCTGGTTGTCGTTATTGTTTTTTTGCCAGTCGATGTATACTGAACAAAAATATAAACGCATCATGCAATTATTTCAATGACGTTACTGAGTTACAGTTCATATAAGGAAATCAGTCAATTTAAATAAATAAATGAATCCCTAATCTACAGATTTCACATTACTGGGCAGGGGAGTGCATAGGCCTAGCAGGGCATAGGCCCACCCACTTGGAAGTCCAGCCAATCAGAACGAGTTTTTCCCCTCAAAGGGCTTTATTACAGACATAAATACTTATTATTCAACATGAATATGCACTTTGTATTTTCATTTTTTTTAATGAAAAAATACAAAGAACTGCATCTAATGTCAGATTTCTTTGTCAGATTTTGCAATCAAAGTCTAAATAATTATTTTATGGTCCTGTAAAATATATTTATTAAGCAGAGCACTAATGATGATGATCAAGGCAAGCCAAACCGCAAAAATAATACTGTTTTGTTGCAGGTTAGGAGAATTTAAGCAGCAGGTTATGAGACGGAGGTTATGGTTGGTGTTAGGGTTAGCGAAAATGCTCTCCTAACCTGCTACGAAAATCACTTTGTATCGAAGTGGCGTGAAAAGTGTCCCAAAGAGATTGCGCCTCCGGTCCTCCCACAACCGAGGTGAAAGTTCAGCAGTGCGCCTTGTAAAATGGCGGCTGAATTGACCAGAGAGTGGAGCGATGAGCAGCTCAAAAGTGATGATCTATCCAAAAAAGACGTTATTAAGTTCATTCAGGACAATGCGGCCCACTCGGTATGTTTTATGTTTGATCAATGCATGCATTGATTTAACAGCGCTATCTAAAACGCCATTGCTCACTTTTAGTGCGCACGCATGGTGATATCAGTTACCTCCGCATTGGTGCACCACTGCCAATTTAGCTTGATGCTAGCTTGTTAGCCTAGCATGTAACAGTTCAAAATGGCATGCATATTTAGTCCCATTCGTTCGGTATATCACCCTGCTGTGTCAAGCTTTTTTGATACGACTACTTATTTAACTTTGAATATATTCTTCGCCGTTGGGCCAACCGGTAGCAAATGCGTTGTTGCACCAGACCGTAAACAACAAGCTACGAATCAGAGATGGTGTTTTGGGTTAGTCTGGCTAACACCTCAAATCAAGGTGTAGGCTAAACAGTAATATGCTTACGTATAGGCCTTCCCCAACCATGCAGAATATATTTACAAAATAATTGGGGGGAAAACAAGGAATAAATACCCAATGAGCAGTGGTAGCTTGGCTATATACATAGGGTATATGTAGGTAGGTACAGTGCATTCGGAAAGTATTCAGACTCCTTTACTTTTTCCACATTTTGTTAAGTTACAGCCTTATTGTAAAATGTATTCAATATATTTTTCCTCCTCAATCTACGCACAATACCCCATAGCAATAAAGAGAAAACAGGTTTTTAGAATTGTTATTTTTTTAACCTATTTATATAAGTATTCAGACCCTGTGGTCAATTCAATTTATTGAACATGATTTGGAAAGGCACTGTCTATACAAGGTCCCACAGTTGACCGTGTATGTCAGAGCGAAAACCAAGCCATGAGGTAGAAGGAATTGTCCGTAGAGCTCTGAGACAGGATTGTGTTGAGGCACAGATCTGGGGAACCAAAAAATGTATGCGGCATTGAAGTTCCCCAAGAACACAGTGACTTCTATCATTCTTAAATGGAAGAAGTCTGGAACCACCAATGCTCTTCCTGGGAGACTAGGAAGGAAAGAGGGAAAGATGAACAGAGCAAAGTACAGAGAGATCCTTGATGAAAACCTCCAGAGCGCTCAGGACCTCAGACTAGGGTGAAGGTTCACCTTCCAACAGGACAACGAACCTAAACACACAGCCAAGACAACACAGGAGAGGCTTCGGGAAGTGTCTCAATGTCCTTGAGTGGCCCAGCCAGAGTGTGGACTTGAACCCGATTGAGCATCTCTGGATAGATCTGAAAATAGCTGTGTAGTGACGCTCCCCATCCAACCTGACAGCTTGCGAGGATCTGCAGAGAAGAATGGGAGAAACTCCCCAAATACAGGTGTGCCAAGCTTACAGTGTCATACCCAAGAAGACTCGAGGCTGTAACTGCTGCCAAACGTACTGAGTAAAGGGTCTGCATGCTTATGTAAATGTGATATTTACTTTTTTTATTATTAACTCAGCAACAACAACAAAAACATCCCTTTTTCAGGACCCTGTCTTTCAAAGATAATTCGTAAAAATCCAAATAACTTCACAGATCTTCATTGTAAAGGGTTTAAACCCTAACCAATGCTTGTTCAATGAACCATAAACAATGAATGAACATGCACCTGTGGAATGGTCGTTAAGACACTAACAGCTTACAGACGGTAGGCAATTAAGGTCACAGTTATGGAATCTTAGGACACGAATGAGGCCTTTCTACTGATTCTGAAAAACACCAATAGAAAGATGCCCAGGGTCTCTGATGTGACCAGGGCAATAACTTCCAATGTCTGCTGTGAGATGCTTAAGACAGCACCACAGTGGCAGACCACATGTAACAACACCTGCACAGGATCGGTACATTCGAACATCACACCTGCAGGACAGGTACAGGATGGCTCCAACAACTGCTCGAGTTACACCGAGGAATGCACAATCCCTCCATCAGTGCTCAGACTGTCCGCAATAGGCTGAGAGAGGCTGGACTGAGGGCTTGTAGGCCTGTTGTAAGCAGGTCCTCACCAGACATCACCGGCAACAACGTCGCCTATGGGCACAAACCCCCCGTCGCTGGACCAGACAGGGCTGGCAAAAAGTCCTCTTCTCTGACGAGTCGTGGTTTTGTCTCACCAGGGGTGATGGTCAGATTTGCGTTTATCGTCGAAGGAATGAGCGTTACACCGAGGCCTGTACTCTGGAGCGGGATCAATTTGGAGGTGGAGGGTCCGTCATGGTCTGGGGCGGTGTGTCACAACATCATCGAACTGAGCTTGATGTCATTGCAGGCAATCTCAATGCTGTGCGTTACAGGGAAGACATCCGTATACCCTCATGTGGTACCCTTTCTGCAGGCTCATCCTGACATGACCCTCCAGCATGATAATGCCACCAGCCATACTGCTCATTCTGTGTGTGATTTCCTGCAAGACAGGAATGTCAGTGTTATGCCATGGCTAGCGGAGAGCCTGGATCTCAATCCCATTGAGCACGTCTGGGACTTGTTGGATCGGAGGGTGAGGGCTAGGGCCATTCCCCCCAGAAATGTCCGGGAACATGCAGGTGCCTTGGTGGAAGAGTGGGGTAACATCCCACAGCAAGAACTAACCAATCTGGTGCAGTCCATGAGGAGGAGATGTACTGCAGTACTTAATGCAGCTGGTGGCCACACCAGATACTGACTGTTACTCTTGATTTTGACCCCTCCCCCTTTGTTCAGGGACACATTATTACATTTCTGTTAGTCACATGTCTGTGGAACTTGTTCAGTTTATGTCTCAGTTGTTGAATTTTATGTTCATTCAAATATTTACACAAGTTAATAAGTTTGCTGAAAATAAACGCAAGTTGACAGTGAGAGGACGTTTATTTTTTTGCTGAGTTTATTTATCTTTGCAAAAATGTATAGAGACCTGTTTCTGCTTTGTCATTTTGGGGTATTGTGTGTAGATTGGAGAGAGAAAAAAATACAAATGAATACATTTTAGAATAAGGCTGTAACATAATGTAGCAAAATGTAGAAAAGGTCTGAATGCTCTGTAGATATGTACATATAGGTAGGGTTAAAGTGACTAGGAAACAGGATAAATAATAGACAATAGCAGCAGTGTATATGTCGGTGTGAGTGTGGTGGTAGAGTCAAGAGTTACTGCCAAAAGAGTCAATGCTGATAGTAGCTGTTTGCTTGGGGGTAGAAGCTGTTCATGAGCCTTTTGGTCCCAGACTTAGCCCTCCAGTACCGTTTGCCGTACGGTAGCACAGCAAACGGTTTATGACTTGTGTCTTTGACCATTTTTCGGGCCTTCCTATTACACCGCCTGGTATAGAGTTCCTGGATGGCAGGTCGTTCGACCCCTCTGTAGTGCGTACTACTTAGTGCAAGGACGCTGTCGGTGTGTTGAAAGGTGTTAGTCCTCTGTCTTCCTTCTGTTTTGCATAAACGTGCTGTAATATGTCTGTGGGAACCCAAACCTTAAAAGTTTTTAGTAATTTCATGTTTGAACTTTTTTGTTTTGAAGAAAATTAAAAAATATTGCACTGATATGAAAAATATTTTCCTTATGTTTCCAAAAACGTCATTGTGTCCCATGAGTCAGGCTTGTTTTTTGGTCGCGAATTTTGGGAAAGAATAATGCCAGAGCGTCAATTTGCACCAAAGGGTTGAGTGTTGCTTTCATGCCACAACTACCCTCTTTGACGTCATTACTTTTGTTTTCCAGTTTCTTGCCGAGCACAAGCTGATGGGAAATATCAAGAATGTTGCAAAAACGGCAAAGAAAGAGCAACTGATTATTGCCTACAACGACTTGTTTGAGAGCAAGGTAGGTGGACAAGATGGCTGGAGTGATGCATATGGCATGACATTATAAGATGTCCATTATGAATGACAACATTGTTTTTGGTTTGTTTGTGCAACTACCAGAGGTTTTTAGGGTCGGAACCCATTGAAGATGTGACGGAGCATGTGAAAAATGTGAAGATTGACGACAAGCCCAAAGAAGTCGTGGAAGTCGCGGACGAGGTAAACGACCCAATGTTTGAAAAGCTTTTCCCGCTGAAATAAGCATCGGGGTAAAAGTGCTCCATTTTGTATTTAAGTTGGAACAAATTACTGCATCTCCACTACATCCAATCTCCACTGGCGGTCGGAATAATTGTATTGTTAAAATGCTTGTGTTATGCATTTCAATTCCCAGGGTCCTCCTAAGTTCTTCAAGTCTGTGCTGAAGAAAGGAGACAAGACTAACTTCCCTAAGAAGGGAGACAATGTGAGCTGTTGGTACACTGGCTCCCTGGAGGACGGCACGGTGTTCGACACCAACATCCCTGCAAGTAAGTGTTCTCTCTTACACACACATGTTGTCACTCTGTCACACGCACTCCCTTCTCCTCAATTGCCTTTCTCTCATTGATGCCAATAGTGATTTTACTGTTTCCTCTGCCCTCTCCAGCTGCCAGAAAGAAGAAACAGAGCAAGCCACTGAGCTTCAAAGTTGGCCTGGGCCGGGTCATCAGAGGGGTAAGAGAGGGGAGATTGATGTTATATTTCGGGCTTCTGAGTGACGCAGCGGTCTAAGGCACTGCATCTCAGTGGTTTCAAATCCAGGCTGTATCACATCCGACCGTGATTGGGAGTGCCATAGGGCGGCGCACAATTAACTGACTTGCCTAGTTAAAGGTTCAATCTGATATATATATATATATATGTATGTGCCTTATTGCAGCCATTTCCCTTGTGAAAAATAGATTGCAACTGTTATCACTAAGTCTTATGAGAAATGTTTTTCTCCCGCAGTGGGATGAAGGCATCCTAACGATGAGCAAAGGTGAGACGGCCAAACTGGAGATTGAACCAGAATGGGCCTACGGGAAGAAGGGACTTCCTGACTCAAAGTATCCTTTACATTGGAACATCATGGAAACTATGGGCTACTATTTAACTAGGAGATTAAAGTTGAGGCTTCACTTTCTGCTATGTTTTACACCAGCAGTGATGGTCAGGACGGTTGCCAATCCTCAGAGTCTTCTCCTGTACGATGGCTCTATCGTAGCTTTGTCTAATTGAGTTTGAGCTGGATTTCTGACCACTTTTAAAGTATAAAATGAATGTCTCCCTCTTCGAATCGATATGCAACTGTTTCCTGTGTGCTTCCCTTAACTCTCCCACCACCAGAATCCCACCCAACGCAAAGCTGATCTTCGAGGTCGAGCTGGTGGCTGTCGATTAACGGCAGAAACCAACTCCAGGGCGCACTTCTCTCCGTGGACGGGGAAAACGCGGTAGTCACCAGATGGCCATGCGCAAAAGGACAGAAGTGGCTTTCATTGTCACAACTTTGAAGAACCTGTAATATATGGTCTTAATTTACGTTTAAAGGTTTTAGTCTGGTTGTTTCAAGTCTTTTTCTGCTTAAGCCAAGTCCTTTATCATTGTCTTGGCATGTTTGGCATATTGTCTTGTGCAGGAACAGACGTGGGACCAGGTTAGGGTTATTAGTGCTGAGTTAGGTGCTTTACTTCTGCCCTTTCCAGCATGGCCAGATAGTGAGGACCGGGCGACACTGTACAGGCGGTACATCCTTTCTAACAACACCGCAGAGGAAAGCCTCTCAGGATATTCGGTTTTATTCCTGTTTTGTTTGTTTTTATTGCATGTATAATGTTCTTGTAAAGATTAAACCAATTTTGGAGACTAAATTGACATATGCATCTGAAATCTTGTTTTATTGTGCACCTTCAGTGAGTGTTTGAATGGTCAACTGGGCATCAGTGAATGGTCAACTGGGCATCAGTGAATGGTCAACTGGGCATCAGTGAATGGTCAACTGGGCATCAGTGAATGGTCAACTGGGCATCAGTGAATGGTCAACTGGGCATCAGTGAATGGTCAACTGGGCATCAGTGAATGGTCAACTGGGCATCAGTGAATGGTCAACTGGGCATCAGTGAATGGTCAACTGGGCATCAGTGAATGGTCAACTGGGCATCAGTGAATGGTCAACTGGGCATCAGTGAATGATCAACTGGGCATCAGTGAATAATCAACTGGGCATCAGTGAATGGTCAACTGGGCATCAGTGAATGGTCAACTGGGCATCAGTGAATGGTCAACTGGGCATCAGTGAATGGTCAACTGGGCATCAGTGAATGGTCAACTGGGCATCAGTGAATGGTCAACTGGGCATCAGTGAATGGTCAACTGGGCATCAGTGAATGGTCAACTGGGCATCAGTGAATGATCAACTGGGCATCAGTGAATAATCAACTGGGCATCAGTGAATGGTCAACTGGGCATCAGTGAATGGTCAACTGGGCATCAGTGAATGGTCAACTGGGCATCAGTGAATGGTCAACTGGGCATCAGTGAATGGTCAACTGGGCATCAGTGAATGGTCAACTGGGCATCAGTGAATGGTCAACTGAATGGCATCAGTGAATGGTCAACTGGGCATCAGTGAATGGTCAACTGGGCATCAGTGAATGTTCAACTGGGCATCAGTGAATGGTCAACTGGGCATCAGTGAATGGTCAACTGGGCATCAGTGAATGGTCAACTGGGCATCAGTGAATGGTCAACTGGGCATCAGTGAATGGTCAACTGGGCATCAGTGAATGGTCAACTGGGCATCAGTGAATGGTCAACTGGGCATCAGTGAATGGTCAACTGGGCATCAGTGAATGGTCAACTGGGCATCAGTGAATGGTCAACTGGGCATCAGTGAATGGTCAACTGGGCATCAGTGAATGGTCAACTGGGCATCAGTGAATGATCAACTGGGCATCAGTGAATGGTCAACTGGGCATCAGTGAATGATCAACTGGGCATCAGTGAATGGTCAACTGGGCATCAGTGAATGGTCAACTGGGCATCAGTGAATGGTCAACTGGGCATCAGTGAATGGTCAACTGGGCATCAGTGAATGGTCAACTGGGCATCAGTGAATGGTCAACTGGGCATCAGTGAATGGTCAACTGGGCATCAGTGAATGGTCAACTGGGCATCAGTGAATGGTCAACTGGGCATCAGTGAATGATCAACTGGGCATCAGTGAATGGTCAACTGGGCATCAGTGAATGGTCAACTGGGCATCAGTGAATGGTCAACTGGGCATCAGTGAATGGTCAACTGGGCATCAGTGAATGGTCAACTGGGCATCAGTGAATGGTCAACTGGGCATCAGTGAATGGTCAACTGGGCATCAGTGAATGGTCAACTGGGCATCAGTGAATGATCAACTGGGCATCAGTGAATACTCAACTGGGCATCAGTGAATGGTCAACTGGGCATCAGTGAATGGTCAACTGGGCATCAGTGAATGGTCAACTGGGCATCAGTGAATGGTCAACTGGGCATCAGTGAATGGTCAACTGGGCATCAGTGAATGGTCAACTGGGCATCAGTGAATGGTCAACTGGGCATCAGTGAATGGTCAACTGGGCATCAGTGAATGTTCAACTGGGCATCAGTGAATGTTCAACTGGGCATCAGTGAATGGTCAACTGGGCATCAGTGAATGGTCAACTGGGCATCAGTGAATGGTCAACTGGGCATCAGTGAATGGTCAACTGGGCATCAGTGAATGGTCAACTGGGCATCAGTGAATGTTCAACTGGGCATCAGTGAATGTTCAACTGGGCATCAGTGAATGGTCAACTGGGCATCAGTGAATGGTCAACTGGGCATCAGTGAATGGTCAACTGGGCATCAGTGAATGGTCAACTGGGCATCAGTGAATGGTCAACTGGGCATCAGTGAATGGTCAACTGGGCATCAGTGAATGGTCAACTGGGCATCAGTGAATGGTCAACTGGGCATCAGTGAATGATCAACTGGGCATCAGTGAATGGTCAACTGGGCATCAGTGAATGATCAACTGGGCATCAGTGAATGGTCAACTGGGCATCAGTGAATGGTCAACTGGGCATCAGTGAATGGTCAACTGGGCATCAGTGAATGGTCAACTGGGCATCAGTGAATGGTCAACTGGGCATCAGTGAATGGTCAACTGGGCATCAGTGAATGGTCAACTGGGCATCAGTGAATGGTCAACTGGGCATCAGTGAATGGTCAACTGGGCATCAGTGAATGGTCAACTGGGCATCAGTGAATGTTCAACTGGGCATCAGTGAATGTTCAACTGGGCATCAGTGAATGGTCAACTGGGCATCAGTGAATGGTCAACTGGGCATCAGTGAATGGTCAACTGGGCATCAGTGAATGGTCAACTGGGCATCAGTGAATGTTCAACTGGGCATCAGTGAATGTTCAACTGGGCATCAGTGAATGGTCAACTGGGCATCAGTGAATGGTCAACTGGGCATCAGTGAATGGTCAACTGGGCATCAGTGAATGGTCAACTGGGCATCAGTGAATGGTCAACTGGGCATCAGTGAATGGTCAACTGGGCATCAGTGAATGGTCAACTGGGCATCAGTGAATGGTCAACTGGGCATCAGTGAATGATCAACTGGGCATCAGTGAATGGTCAACTGGGCATCAGTGAATGATCAACTGGGCATCAGTGAATGGTCAACTGGGCATCAGTGAATGGTCAACTGGGCATCAGTGAATGGTCAACTGGGCATCAGTGAATGGTCAACTGGGCATCAGTGAATGGTCAACTGGGCATCAGTGAATGTTCAACTGGGCATCAGTGAATGGTCAACTGGGCATCAGTGAATGGTCAACTGGGCATCAGTGAATGGTCAACTGGGCATCAGTGAATGGTCAACTGGGCATCAGTGAATGGTCAACTGGGCATCAGTGAATGGTCAACTGGGCATCAGTGAATGTTCAACTGGGCATCAGTGAATGTTCAACTGGGCATCAGTGAATGGTCAACTGGGCATCAGTGAATGGTCAACTGGGCATCAGTGAATGGTCAACTGGGCATCAGTGAATGGTCAACTGGGCATCAGTGAATGGTCAACTGGGCATCAGTGAATGGTCAACTGGGCATCAGTGAATGGTTTGGAAGTAAGTTCCTGCACTTGAAATCAGACGTATGATCAAGTTTCAATGTCACATGCACAAGTACAGAGACGCATTTCTTGCATTTCTTTTCACTGAACATTGTAAATATGTTCCTGGATATAGTATGCTTGCTTTCTTGTTCTTATAATTTAAATTTATTGATTAATGCATTCTTGGGTTTAGAGCTTGCAAGAAAGGCATTTCACTTGTGCATGTGACAACTTAACTTGAAAGCGCCAATGGTATGTCATCAGATGTCATCCCTGTCATTTTTAACCTGAAGTTGGACAGTTTCATGTAGTAGCACACAATTGCATCTGAGCCACTATATATATTTTTTTAAACAGCACTGGTTCTGTTGACAAACGTTGTGCTTTGACTCCTGCTGAACATGGCCTAGTTCTTTTTGGAAATGTATACTTGGAAGTACTATTTTTAGTATGAACATTTATACTACACACAAAGTCTACCCTCAAGTCACTTTGGATAGCTGTCAGAACTATATATAACTCCTCTTGGACTATCACATGGTGTTGGTATTTCCAGTTTGATGTTCCTTGGTGTCCACATCAGAGGACTTGACATGGACCAACAGCGCCTCTACTTCCTAAGGCAGCTGAAGAAATTTGGCATGCCAACCAGTGTCCTCTCCAAATACCGCTGCGCCATCGAGAGCATCATGGCCTGGTAAGGGAATTGCTCCATCCACAACCGCAAGGCCCTCCAGCGGGTGGTGAAGACGGCCCAGGCTCCCACCGACTTGAAACGGTGCCCGAGGAAGTCCCGCAGCATCAAGGACCCCACACGAGCTGTTCAGCCCTTAGTGTTAGGCAGATGGTATCAGAGCATGAGGTCTGATACTAACAGGCTCAGAAGGTCATTCTCCAAGCCACCAGTAATGCTACACAACTTAAACACTTGCTCTGATACATGTAAATATTGTTCCTACCTGTATTATAATTGAGCCATTTACTTTGCAAAAATCAGAAATGAAATATAAGAACATTGTGGATGTAGAACCTGTAAGCATTTCGTTGGACCGGTGTATACTCCTCAAACTCAACTCTGGACCTTGAAGCCAGTTTCAACTCACCCTATGGAGGGCCAGATTCCGCTGGTTCTGTTCTACCTGAATTGCACCCGCCTGTTGTCTCAAGTCTAAATCAGTCCCGATTAGAGGGGAATAAACTTTTTTAAATGCTGTGAAACTGGCTTCAAGGTCGAGTCTGGTTATACACCATATGTTGCTTTTACAAACAACTAATAAAACACATTTCCAAATAAATCATTAGTAACTAGAACAGGAAAATTCACATTGACCTCCAAGCCAGTTCAACTGCTTATTTAAATGTTTCCCTCTAATCAGGGACAGATTTAGAGTTGGGACACGGTGGGTGCAATCATCATAAAACAGCAGTACTGCAGCCAGGCTCAATCACTTGTCCGAACAATCCTTTCTATATTATCAAGCAACCCTGTCTCAAAATGCATAATCACCAAAGAAATTACACAAGTTGTTCTTTAGTCTAAGCCAAATTTTTATTCTGTACAGGAGGAAAACCTTTCAGTGGGTCAAAATGAAAGGGTGTGATCACAAGCATTCTCCTGGGGGACAGTATTTTTAGGAGTTGGCGTTGGGGCCCTTCTTCTTGCCGAAGGTGGGCACAACATTGACGAAGCGCCTGTTGTACTGGATGCGGCGCTTGGCACGACCAGTCTTCTTCTTCTTCTTCTCCTGTTTGTCAACCTGAAGTGATAAAAAGAGAGTGCTACTATGGTCACTACTCTGCATAAATACATTACATTTAGCAGACACTAACCCAGGAGTTGTGATGACTCTCAAACAACCAGACAATGTTACAACTACAAAATCATAGCCAACTAACTATTTATATTTTAAATGCAGAAAGTGTCTGCTGACCTTGGGTGTCTGTCCCCTCACTTTACCGGCACGGGCCAGGGAGCCATGGACCTTTCCTGGTGGAGAGAGAAACCAAAGAGTGATTATTCCAAGTGAACATACAGGAATGGAACTAACGACAATAGAAATTCATAGTATCTTCAGGTAAACTACTGATCTGGAACTGTATGTGCAGCAGGTGGTCGAGCGGTTAGAGCATTGCACCAGTAACCAAAAGGTTGCCTTTTCAAATCTGAGTCAACAAGGTGAATAATCTTTTGTTCTACCCTTGAGCAAGACACCTACGCCTCCACACAGCTCCCCAATGTGGTAACCCCCCGAACTTACCAGATTCAGACAGGTTCTGTTACAAGCAGAAGTCAAGTTTCGTTGGGCTTTTTGTGCAATTGACAATAAAAACAAGTGTACCAGAAATCCTATTAATAAGTCACAGCAAGGTGTCCACCCTATTTCTTTCAACAATCCAATCATCTTGTGTGATTACTTTCAAGGTGGGAAGGAAGCATTTTCAAAGTATTCAAAAATCAGGCCATATTTGATGCGCCATCATTTTGAGAACTGACCTCCCAGCAGTCTGCCGGCCACCTCCAGGGTGCAGTGCTCAGAGATGCCACATTCCACCAGAGAGGAAGCATCCTCCAGGGGGGAGCCGGCCAGCAACAACACCTGGTCCTCCACTAGGAGACCCTCCAGACTCTGGACATGGACCTGAAACCACACACAATGGTTTGATCCAGACAATTTACATACATGTAACAATCCAGACAAGAGCATGCAGAATACGATTGGTGGCTGTGGTATTGTAGACTCCAAACAGTACACAATTAACATCTTCATTGATGTACCCTAGCTTGGCCTCACCTTGAGATCTCGGACAGTCTCCTGTCCTGTCACCTCAAGGGTGTGAGTGTTCTGGGCACGCAAGAAGAGCTGCATCTTGATGCTGTGGATAGGAAGAGATGGCCAGTTAGCTTCCAGTATGAAAACAGCAGGCAGGAAGTGGGGTGTCATTGTTAGTCCACATGTGACTTGAATCCCCTCTAAAAAGCAATCATGACTGAGCTAAGCTTGGAGACAACTTAAGCAGGCAATATGTCAAACTACTTGTAGATATCTACAAATCAATAGATAGCCATTTAGGAACCAATAACTACAACTTTGAAAGGAACGAGAGCAATGTCAGCTAGTTAAATAGCCAACTAGCTAGCATCGCAGTAAGGTTGAGGAATGATGAAGTTCACTGGCTAAGTTGTAGTTAAGACAGTTAGCCCGGCAATACGTTTTCAAATCAGCAACATGACAAATATGTGAAAATACGTTTGATTATACGACCATATGTATTATACTACACAATTATAGCTCGCTAGCTAAGCATCCATACGTGTTTGCTTAACGACAGTTCCTTGATTAATGTTAGTTA
Organism: Oncorhynchus masou masou; assembly: GCF_036934945.1. Lineage (NCBI taxonomy): Eukaryota > Metazoa > Chordata > Actinopteri > Salmoniformes > Salmonidae > Oncorhynchus > Oncorhynchus masou. The sequence continues at coordinate 1,299,385 of NC_088230.1, forward strand.
GCGTAAGCTAGCCACGAGGCATGCGGTTTCGGAAAAATTATTAAAATTGCCAAATATAAGGCAATCCAAAAAAACTATTGTTCGTCGTGGATGGTAAATTACTTACGACCAATATTCCGACCTGATATGTTGTCTCTAAAGTGTATAAAATTAAACATTTCCTCTCATTTTGCACAGGCCTTACCTCGTTTGATGCTAGTCGTTCAACACTATGTTAAAAAAGGACTGAGGGAGCGTCGGCGGTGCGCATGTGTCAATGTGTGACGTCGACAAGAAGAGAACCATGGAGATCCTATTGAATTACTAGAGGAGTCATGTCACAAACCCTCAATTTTCCGTAATGCAGCGTGAATGTCAGCCATCTTGGTCAGGGAGAAATTCCAAACTGGTCTAGTTGGGAATGAATGGCAGTAGAGAGAGGCATGCTTTTAATTATGAAGAAAAGTAAAAGGCATGTGATGTATCAGATATGGTGTAATGGAATATTAGTCAACCTAAGATAGTCATAATTACAGAGTTTATACGGGTCTTAAACAAATTTTCTGCATAAGTAGCCTCTAAAATATAGCGAACAGACCATCAATTACTGGAAAGCTGTGAGTCCTATTATATGATACAATATCAGGACTTGCTGCATTTACAACTCGTCTAAGTCCTATCATTACCTGATTTGAGCCAGTGTATGGTTGTGGATTGACTGCATTGTTCAAATGGAATGTTGGCAGTTCATTTGAAAAAAAGCATGGAATCATTCCTCTAAAACTGTCTGGCTAGCAGTTTCTTAACAGTGCAGATAAATTCTTCAAATTCATGTTTTAAACAATATCTTATCACAGCACTGGCAAACCATGGTTGATCAGTATGGATGACCTTGGAACCATGATAAGGGACACGGTTCTTAGAATCCCTTCTAGTACTGCAATTCCTAATTTCTAAACTCTGGCAACAAGAGAAATGTCCTCTCACTGTCAACTGCATTTGTTTTCAGCAAACTTAACATGTGTAAATATTTGTATTTACATAACAAGATTCAACAACGGAGACATAAACTGAACAAGTTCCACAGACATGTGACAAACAGAAATAGAATGTGTCCCTGAACAAAGGGGGGTGTCAAAATGAAAAGTAACAGAATATGGTGTGGCCACCAGTTGCAATAGATCCGGGCTCTTCGCTGGCCATGGCAGAACACTGACATTCCTGTCTTGCAGGAAATCACACACAGAATGAGCAGTATGGCTGGTGGCATTGTCATGCTGGAGGGTCATGACAGGATGAGCCTGCAGGTAGGGTACCACATGAGGGAGGAGGATGTCTTCCTCGTAATGCATAGCTTTGAGATTGCCTACAATGAGAACAAGCTCAGTCCGATGATGATGTGACACTCCGCCCCAGACCATGACGGACCCTCCACCTCCAAATTGATCCCGCTCCAGAGTACAGGTCTCGGGGTAACGCTCATTCCTTCAACGATAAACGCGAATCCGACCATCACCCCTGGTGAGACAAACCCGGGACTTGTCAGAGAAGAGGACTTTTTTGCCAGCCCTGTCTGGTCCGGAAACGGTGGGTTTGTGCCCATAGGCAACGTTGTTGCTGGTGATGTCTGGTGAGGACCTGCCTTACAACAGGCCTACAAGCCCTCAGTCCAGCCTCTCTCAGCCTATTGCGGACTGTCTGAGCACTGATGGAGGGATTGTGCATCCCTGGTGTAACTCGGACAGTTGTTGCCATCCTGTACCTGTCTCGCAGGTGTGATATTCGGATGTACCGATCCTGTGCAGCTGTTACATGGTCTACCACTGCGAGGACGATCAGCTGTCTGTCCTGTCTTCGACGTCTCACAGTAGACATTGCAATTTATTTCCCTGGCCACATCTGCAGTCCTCATACCTCCTTGCAGCATGCCTAAGGCACGTTCACGCAGATGAGCAGGGACCCTGGGCATCTTTCTTTTGGTGTTTTTCAGTCAGTAGAAAGGCCTCTCTAGGGTCCTAAGTTTCCATAACTGTGACCTTAATTGCCTACCATCTGTAAACGGTTAGTGTCTTAACGACCATTCCACAGGTGCATGTTCATTATAGTTTATGGTTCATTGAACCAGCATTAAACCCTTTACAATGAAGATCTGTGAAGTTATTTGGATTTTTACAAATTATCTTTGAAAGACAGGGTCATGAAAAAGGGATGTTTCTTTTTTTTGTTGCTGAATTTATTTTGTGCACTGGCTGAGGTCACTCCCATCCACAACATAAAAATCCAATTAGAACTGTTTGATTAAGACCATAAACTACATCAGCTTTGTAGTGGTGGGTTAGACTTGGGACAAAAGGCAGCATACGCCACATCCCACTGTACCACCGCATGACCATGGCTGATGTCTGCGGAGTATGACCTATGCTTTCATCTATAAAATGTGTACAAGGAGTAGGTACATGTCAATTACAGAAACTTATGATTGGGTAGGAACAGGTCATTTGCTCTCCAATCTTAACAGTTACGCTGCAATTGCAGTGATAATAATATTGTATAAAAATGGTTCATTCAGGGAACAAAACAAGAAATAGGATAATGTCTTTATTATGAAATTGAGTCCAAAAAAAAAAAAAAACACAAATAAAGAATCTTCATTCATTTCTGTTCTTGTCCCAGAAAACAAAACCCTTAATCTTAGGAAAGCAGAGAAGAGGCTGAGGGAGGACTCGGAGCACAGCAGGTATCACTACCTCCATACGAATCTATAATCTGTATCATAACTAGTTTCCCCACACAGAGATATCGAAGAGGAACCAATCTAAAATAAAAAATATAATTTGGCGTAATTTTGACTGTGGGGGGAAAACAAATAATAATCTGAAGTCCGCATTACCAACACATGCGTAAAGAACACAAAAAACAGCCAGTCAATGAATGATGGTGAGATGGTGATTACAATGAATATGTCAAATGGCCAATGGAAACAAAAGGACATAAACAACAAATCAAAGAGGAGCTGAGCTGAGAAGCTGGGCTGGGAAGAAAGGATGCTTCCTCAATTTCCTCCTTCAGAAGGATCTCTGTCCATCGGTCTTTGAAACATCATGTTGGTGGAGGGGGGTAGTACTGGTTATACTGCTGGGCATACTGGTTGTACTGTCCCCAGGAATGCTGGCCCCAGTTATTGTACTGTTGCTGTAGAAGGAAAGCAAGGAAAGACAGGGTTAGTTGGCATTCCTGTCAGCGTCACCAGATGATAGGGTTGAACTCTATCGTCCTCCCATTTAAAAAATAAATAAATTCCAGTGAGAACCAATTGTCATGGAACGCCTTTGTCAGGGATGGTATAACATTTGCAATTTGTATTGCAAGGTGACGTGTATAACAATGTTTGACTGCTCTATCATAGGACTCACTTGGTACCAGTTGTAGTTGTAGGCAGAGTTGTCTCCCTGCATCATGTGCCCTGAGCCTGGGTGGTCGTCTGTACGCTGTCTCTTCGACTCGGGCTCCTGGGAGCTGCAGGGATGCGAAGAAACAGGTTCATGTCAATCAAGAGCACCCAACTAAATCAATTCAGGTATGGCGATTCACAACCTGCTATGAAGCTTCCTACTGTGTTGTACTCAATGTCGTAAATGTTAAACAGTGAGAGAAGTGAACAAATTCAAATCTTACCCATTCTCTGCTTTCCTCTTTGTCGACTCATGTTCTTTCAGAAGCTTCTGGTGTTCATCGTATGCAGTCACTAACCTGTGAGGATGGAAAAAGAGTACATGGTTGAGATTAGGAGTGCAAGCATGCCATATGGATTCATTGTCATTAATTGACTAATCAGAACACTGGTCAGTGAAAATGTACTCATTGTTTGAGGGTGTAGGTACTGTAGGTGAACTGACTTATTGATGTCGCTGCCAAAGTCCTCGAGGAACTCGACCTTGCGCTGAGAGAAGGTGAGGCGGCAGTCGAGGGGCAGCGGGCTGCTCAGGGCGCGGTCGAAGCAGGCCAAGATTTCAGCCTCATTCTGCTGCACGTCCCCACTGTACTCCAGCTCGAGCAGGTTCAGGTACAGCTTAGGACTCGTCTGGGGAGAGACACACACAGATTAATCAACTCAAATGGTTTCTCTAAACACATTTTCTCTGAATCAAAACTCCATTTGACACCATGTACTGTATCTCAATATCAAGATCCTGAAACAAGTGCTTCCATTCATCTAGCTCTGATCTTACCTGGTCCTTGTCTATGGTTTCCAGCAACACCTTGCGGGCCTTGGTGAGGCTTCTCTGCACCTTCAGCAGCTGCCGGGCCAGCTTCACGGCGTAGAATGACGTCTCGCTGGCGTTCTTCCCCGATGCCATCGCCTCGCTCAGCAGGGCCTCTGCCTCCTCCAGGTTGCCGTGGCGACGTTCCAGGCTCACCCGCCGCAGACGCACCATGGCCAGGCCCGGTACCACCTCTTCCAGAGACTTCAGGATGCCGCGCGCCTCCTCTATGTTCCCTGCAGGGAAACAAAACACAAAAACGGGGTTGAATGTTTTACTAGTCTGTATAGAGAGGCTACCAAGGCTTTTGAACTTCTATTACGTGATCGTCTCAGCCTCGTGAGTCGAATGCACTTGTCTGTAAATCACATCAGGTAAAGGTCTGACAAGTGAGGTGTGTGAATCGTGGGGCTGGCACAAGTCATATAACCAACAACTATGGACAACCACCATTAAACACAATTGTTTTATCAGAATTGTCTTAATACATTCATTTTAATAGGGTGGGGATTCATTTTTAATTTTCAAATAGACAAAGTTGACCTAATAATCATCATTTTTTTTTATAGATGAAGTCAGAAGTTAACATACACCTTAGCCAAATACATTTAAACTCAGTTTTTCACAATTCCTGACATTTAATCCTAGTAAAAAATTCCCTGTCTTAGGATCAACACCTTATTTTCAGAATGTGTAATGTCAGAATAATAGTAGAGAGATTTATTTCAGCTTTTATTTCCTTCATTGGGTGGGTCAGAAGTTTACATACATACACTCAATTGGTATTTGGTAACGTTGCCTTTAAATTGTTTAACTTGGGTCAAACGTTTTGGGTAGTCTTCCACAAGCTTCCCACAATAAGTTGGGTGAATTTTGGTTCATTCCTCCTGACAGAGCTGGTGTAACTGAGTCAAGTTTGTAGGCCTCCTTGCTCACACACATTCAGTTCTGCCCACACATTTCCTATAAGATTGAGGTCAGGGTTTTCTGATGGCCACTCCAATGCCTTGACTTTGTTGTCCTTAAGCCATTTTGCCACAACTTTGGAAGTATGCTTGGGGTCATTGTTCATTTGGAAGACTCATTTGAGACCAAGCTTTAACTTCCTGACTGATGACTTGAGCTTCAATAAATCCACAATTTTCCTCCCTCGTGATGCCATCTATTTTGTGAAGTGCACCAGTCCCTCCTGCAGCAAAGCACCCCCACAACATGATGCTGCCACCCCCGTGCTTCACAGTGGGGATGGTGTTCTTCGGCTTGCAAGCCTCCCCCTTTTTTCTCCAAACATAACGATGGTCATTATGGCCAAAGTTCTATTTTTGTTTCAACAGACCAGAAGACATTTCTCCAAAAAGTATGATCTGTGACCCCATGTGCAGTTGTAAACCGTAGTCTGGCTTTTTTATGGCGGTTTTGGAGCAGTGGCTTCTTCCTTGCTGAGCAGCCTTTCAGGTTATGTCGATTTAGGAATCGTTTTACTGTGGATATAGATACTTTTGTACCCGTTTCCTCCAGCATCTTCACAATGTCCTTTGCTGTTGTTCTGAGATTGATTTGTACTAAAGTACGATCATCTCTAGGAGACAGAACGCATCTCCTTCCTGAGAGGTATGACGGCTGCGTGGTCTTATGGTGTTTATACTTGCATACTAATGTATGTACAGATGAACGTGGTACCTTCAGGCTTCTGGAAATTGCTCCCAAGGATGAACCAGACTTGAGGTCTACAATTTATTTTCTGAGATCTTGGCAGATTTCTTTTGATTTTGTCATGATGTCAAGCAAAGAGGCACTGAGTTTGAAGGTAGGACTTGAAATACATCCACACCTTCAATTGACTCAAATTATGTCAAATAGCCTATCAGAAGCTTCCATGACATAATTTTCTGAAATTTTCCAAGCTGTTTAAAGACACAGTTAACTTAGTGTATGTAAACCTCTGACTCACTGGAATTGTGATAGATTATTCATTGTGTCTGTAAACAATTGTTAGAAAAATGACTTGTGTCATGCAAAGTAAATGTCCTAACCGACTTGCCAAAACTATAGTTCGTTAACAAGAAATGTGTGGAGTGGTTGAAAAACGAGTTAATGACTCCAAACTAAGTGTATGTAAACTTCTGACTTCAACTGTACAGGAAGAGGGTAAGGTTGGTACATATTCTTTTACAAGCAAAAACGGCACAGTCGGGAGGAGATGCTCAAAAACATTTCATTTAGACGGGAGTGAGGGAGTTACTTTACAAGCTCAAAACCATTTAACAAAATTGACAACCATGGTAATTTGCTTGACAATGAATCCTTACCCAAAACTCCATGACCATCACAGCTTTATGTGAATGTGATGTTAAGTGGGAACTACAAACACCACTCACCCTGCTGCTCCTCGAACGCGGCCCACAGGAGGTGAATGTTGGGCTTCTTGGATAGGTGGATGGTACACGCCTTCTTGTACACATGTCTCACTCCCTCGATGCTGTAGCTCTCTAGATATTTTGCGTACTTCAGTGTGAAGCAAGAGAAAGAGAGGAGGGTTGGAGAAAGAGGGGAGGACGGGGTGGATGGAGAGCAGGAGGTGGAGAGAAGACGAGGAAGGGAAGGTGACAACAACATTTTAAAACACTTATTTCCGGTTTGCTCAACCAGTGAATTTCTTCATTGACAAGATCGTGTTTTTAGAAATGTTCTTTGTAAACCCATCAGCACCTTCATGGAACCAATAAGATAAGTTTCTGTAAGGTAGTGGGAGACGGAGAAGATGCAACGTAGTAGTTGGCAAATGCTGGAGTCAAATCTTGTGTGGCAAAGCTGGCCATCCCCTAATACAACAGATACAGTGGTTAACAGATCAACGTTACACGCAAAGAAGAGATGTTCAGGACGATTTACTGTTGTCAGGAAGTGATGCAATCGTTGATGGGGGAAGTGCGGGGGTCATTATTTTTGAGGTGGGTTTGAAGGTCAAAGGCTATGGTTGGGTTACCTTCATCCAGAAGTCCTCGTAGAGAGCACAGGCGATGAGGCAGCGTTCGAACAAAACGACCACGCGTTCGGGAGTGCCATTCTCGATCTCAAATTCCAGATACTCCTTCCAGTTGCTGAGCTGGGTCTTCTCCAGGGCTTTAACGTGGAAGTAGGGCCGTTTTATCTGAGGGGAAAGGGAAACACGGCATTCAACATGGCAGCGGACCAAAATGTACAACCATTTCAAAAGTAACGTTATTAACAATGGAAGGAAATTGAGGGATAGTTCACCCCAAAAATCAACGTTTGTCAAATATTTTCATACCTCGTATTCCATCTATTGTGTAGACATCTGTAGGCCTCAATCCCAAATGAATGGGAAAGAGTGGCACCATCCAATTCCATCTCCACCCAGCTTGACAAAGCCCACTTTAGAGGTATGAAAACTTTGAGGTGAACTATTCCTTTTAACAATATGAAATACAATTGGATGATATTCTGATCATTAAAGACAGATGTCAGTACTCACCCCCTCCTCGAAGGCCCAGCGCTTGCTGACCTCCTGCTCGTTTTGGTTGAACACCTCCTGACGCAACTCGATCACCTTGTGGCGCATGTTCTCAATCTCCGTCACTCTCTAAACATAACAAGACACTCAACGTTAACTGCTTGACTTTAAAACACAATCTCGTAACCATCTCATTCTCCACTGATGTGCAAACTGCATGTCCAGCTGCCAAGCTTATTTACATCACCCTGAGGCTGAAAGAGAGCCAGAGACAAGCAGGGGCTCTGCCTGTCGAAGGTGGCCTACCCAGGGAACGAGGCCCACCCCGGGGCAGGATATGTACCATATCCACCCTGTCTGTCGGCCAGTCCTGGTGCTGGGGACTGGAGAGGACGAGGAGGGGCCACTCGACTGGGCCAGCCAGCCACGATTTCTCCATTCCATATCCCTGACTGGATGATGCCCACGTACTCATTGGCTTGGCTGCTGACGGAAAGACACCTGCACAGATTTGTGTTTCACCCCATGGATGATGTCTCCATGGGTGATGATAAAGAGACAAGGGCCTCCTTCCTAACTCTCTGGTATGTTGTGGTACATCAACCCCCCTGAAGGTGAGGCAGCAGAGTCATACCTTAGCAGGATCTGGGAGGTCCTCGGTGCCGGCTGGGAGTCCCTCGGGCTCTGCGGGTGTTGCTTCCTCTCCATCCTCATTGACTGTGACTGCATTGGCTTTGGCTAGCTCCACCCTGAGCTGGACAAACTCCTCCTCTGACAGGAAGTGTTTGGGGTTGTTGTTCTGCACATGGTCTTTGAACCTGAAGAATGACAATCAGTACATCACTAAGAGAACAAAAAGTACTACCAGAAAATAGTGCACCTGAAAGTAAGTGTGGCTGACAAGGTTAGAACTAATGTCTGTGTTTGATTTCTATGAGCTACCCACTACCTGAGATGTTGACCATAACCCTCACGGACAGTTTATCAAAACCCATTATGAATGAGCTGGTTAGTCATACCTCTGGAGGTGCTGTGAGTAGAGCTGGGTGGGTATGCCCAGGATACGATCGTAGATGGCCGTGACGTTGGCCAATCTCTCCTGCTCCGTCTCCCAGTTGATGTAGGCCTCCCACAGACGGTCAGAGCGGAAGTCTGTCCCTGCTGCCAACACAGCATGCTCATACGCACTGTAGGATAGGACACAGACGACATGATTAACGATCAGGGTTGGGTAGGTTACTTTCTAAATGTAATCCGTTAGTTACCTGTCCACATTTATCAGTAATGTAACTGTTGGGTTAGCCAAGCTAAGTAACATAATCTGATTGCTGTCCCTTTAAAAAGGCATTAGAAGAAGACAAAAAGGATCCATGCCTGTCATCATAGTAGTCTTTGACTTGTGGTCAGACTAGCTTAGGTGGAACAAAATTAAAAACTTGCACTTTTTTTCAATGCTGAATTGAAGATTGTTGAGAAAAACAAAAAAGGTGTCAATACATTTTTTCTGCAAACATATTTTCGGAATATTAATAATATTATTCGAAAGCATCTGATTAGTTCTTTCTTGGAAAACAAATTACTCCCGAACCCTGTTAACAATACACTATGACCTGTAAAACACTTTGGAAGTGTCACAAGGTTCTCACACACAGGTGTGTTTTTTTAAATATTTATTTTTATATTTTACCCCCTTTTGTCCTCAATTTTTGTAGTATCCAATTACTAGTAGTTACTCTCGTCTCCACTCCTGTACGGACTCGGGAGAGACGAAGGTTGAAAGCCGTGCGTCCTCCAATACACAACCCAACCAAGCCGCACTGCTTCTTAACACAGAGCGCATCCAACCTGGAAGCCAGCTGCACCAATGTGTCGGAGGAAACACCGTTCACCTGACGACCTTGGCCAATTGTGCCAAGTAGCTACTATCTTGTCTCATCGCTACAACTACGGACTCGGGAGAGACGAAGGTTGAAAGCCGTGCGTCCTCCAAAACACAACCCAACCAGCCACACTGCTTCTTAACACAGCGCCATCCAACCCGGAAGCCAGCCGCACCAATGTGTCGGAGGAAACACCGTGCACCTGGCGACCATGGTTAGCGTGCACTGCGCCCGGCCCGCCATAGGAGTCGCTGGTGCGCGATGAGACAAGGCTATCCCTACCGGCCAAACCCTCCCTAACCCGGACGACGCTAGGCCAATTGTACATCGCCCCACGGACCTCCCAGTCGCGGCCGACTGCGACAGAGCCAGAGTCTCTGACACAGCTCGCGCTGCGATGCAGTGCCCTAGACCACTGCGCCACCCGGGAGGCCCCCGGCGTTTCACTTTTCAGTGAGGACAAAGCTCTTTACTCACGCTCTAATGCGTGACGGTGTCTCTGGGTCTTCAGGGTCAGCGTTGTCCTTGATGAAGGACAGGTAGTGGAGCCACAGGTCCACACTGAGGGGGATGGCATGCACACCCCGCCGGTACACCTGGGGATAGGAGGCAAAAACAACGTTGGAGAATGAGACAACCAGTGTGAAAATTACTGCATGAATGACTGTCACAGCAAGGACCCAAACAGTAGACAGCACAAAGCTCCAGCCCCTAACCCTGTCAAGCCCTTTCCGATCAGGACGGAGGATAGGAGGAGAAGATGTAGTGGTGTTTAATTGTGTAAATGGACACGAGCACCGCCACAGAGACTTACCTCCTCTGCCACCTGTGCATTGCCATGTTTCTTCTCAGTGTCAGCTAACTTCTTCCAGTAGCCATAGCAGTAGGGGTAGCGCAAGAAAAACGCATCAAACGCCTTCCTCACCACACCAAGATGATTCTGAGGCGGCAAAAAAAAATTACATTTCCAACTTGCTTCCTGACAGAAAAACCACAATGTTTACACGTAGCATTCAATACAGCAGATAAAACCTAGTCACAATACAAGCAAGGGTCAACACAAAAATTTCAGGACTTTTCCACACTCACCTCTTGCTCCACATACTGCAGCAGGTAGACCCAACCATTGAAGTCTTCAGGGTTTTCCTCACACCCTTTAGCCAGCTTCTCATACTCAGAAGGGATAAGAGGCTCTGTAGGGACAGCTGGATCCTCAACAGGTTCCACCTGCTCGGTCTCTTTGGATTCTTCCAGTTCCATGTTAGCTGGGCTACTATCCTCTGCAACCATTGGTGGCTGGGCTTGGACTGGATCTTGTTGCTGTTCTCCAGTGTCGGACAACTTCTCGCTCTGTATCAAAGGCTCTGTGGCTGTGTTGTGTCCATCCTGACTCTCGTCTGACGATGCCTCCATTTGGTTCTGTTGTTCTGCCTGTGGAGAACGAGACTGCTCATCTGAATCCTCATGCTCCCGACGCTCCTCTTGGAAGAGTTCAGCGCTCGCTAGCTGGAAGTGCTGCACCGCCTGTTCAACAGATCCTAGATCAGACTGCTGGACCTGGTGCTGCTCTATTACCTCTGGCGACGACTGATCTGACTCTGAGTCCGAGTCGTGGATAACCGTGGTGAGGTTATGGGGATCCTGGTCAAGGGGGAAGGAAATTATTACCAACTAACAAAATAGGCCTCATGTTTGAGAGAGCACCACTGCTGAAAGATGAAAGTTTTGGTGTTTAGACCTACTAGTAATGCAGGCAGACAAAATAGCATGTGTCATGTTGTTGTACAGAATAATAACAAAAGGGATACATTGGCCTTGTCATTACAACTACGTCCAGGGCAAAAGAGGTCAAACCCCACGTGCATTTCCCACACTGACCTGATCCATGGTCCATTCAGCAGCATGCGTGAGGACAGGCAGGTCAGGGAGGAAGTCCTCTCCGTTGCCCTCCATGGCTGGGGACTCCACACTCTCAGGGCTGTCTGTGTCCAACATCCCCGTCATGGGCTCGTCTGAGAGGTGCAGGTCTGGGGAGAGGAGAACATATTGCACGTCAATATCACAAGATCGAGAAGGGACAGTAACTATTAGTTAGTATTACAGAAAATTGATGTGGAATCACGTATGACTGGGTGATATGGCTGGTCCCATGTTTCATGAAATCCCAGAAAATGTCCGTACTAGGAGTTTCAACATTAACGTTATAGATCCCAACTTTGTTTTAATATAATCCCATAACCAAAAAAACGGTATCTTCCCCCACTGCACTTAAAATAAATCACAGTTCAGTTACACACCAAAAATATGTTATAAAATGTTATAGCCGATAGACTATGAAGGCCTGTGGAGATTGTGTAATTCAAAAACAAAACAGAGGAAGAGGCAAACGTCAGGCTACTTGGTGAATTTGCAAAGCATGCAAGACAAGATATTGAGAGATGCAGATGATCAAAACATATGAGCACGCTTCTTCTTCTGCCTCTCTCAATCCCTCCGTCACACTGGCTTGCCTGCGCTGTCTCTTCACTAATGATGCAAGTGTGTGTTCAAGCACAGTGTAGCCTACTCAGTTTTTGCGGCATGAAATCACAGTGGGCTACCGGTAGCATGTATCGATTACGCTTTTCAGGCGTAATGGAATGTGGCCCCTTGAAAGTGCCTCAGCTGCAGCATAAGTGTCTGTTAGGGTAGGCTACCCTACGGTTTTATTGTTTTATGCCAGCACAAAACCTCCTCTGGTGATATGAACAGACATTTTACTTGTCTGTAAAGGAACGCCACTTCTGGTAGCCTTGTGATGGACTTTAGTCCGGCTTCAGAACTGTCAACCAAATAAATCGAGCTGCTTTGTGCACGCAGACCACTCTTTCCATTAAAAAGTACTGTTTGTAAAATACCAAGACATTTAGTAGAAATACAACATAAAAATAAAATAAAAGCATTAAAACACAACAATCAGCAACCTTTGTTGTAAAGGAAAAAACAGAATATTTTAAGCCAGAGCAGAATTCTACCATCTTAAAAAAGTACAAAGATTTTTTTATAACTAACCCAAGAATGACCACAGCCTGTCGTTTCCAACGGGAACACATGAGTCAGTGGGCAGAACAAGGAAGGAGGTTGGAGATTCAACTGGCGCGTTCTAGCATGCATTTGCATATTTCCGTTAGGGAACACCTACTCTGAAGTGTGCAATAACTTCTTATGGCTGCAGGGGCAGTATTGAGTAGCTTGGATAAAAGGTGCCCAGAGGTGCCCAGAGCTCCTCAGTCCCAGTTGCTAATATATGCATCTTATTAGTAGTAGTATTGGATATAAAAGACTGAAGTTTCTAAAACTGTTTGAATGATGCCTGCGAGTATAACAGAACTCATATGGCAGGCAAAAACCTGAGAAGAAATACAAACAGGAAGTGGGAAATCTGAGGTTGGTCAATTTTCAACCCAGCCCCTATTGAATACACAGTGGGATATTGGTTATGTTGCACTTCTTAAGGCTTCCACTAGATGTCAACCATCTTTAGAAACTTGATTGAGGATTCTACTGTGAAGTGGGACCGAAAGAGAGGAATGAGTAAGAGGTCTGCCAGCAGTCACGTGCTGGTCATGTGCATTTCACATGAGAGGTAGCTGCGTTCCTTTGCTTTTCTAAAGACAAAGGAATTCTCCGGTTGGAATATTATTGAAGTTTTATGTTAAAAACATCCTAAAGATTGATCCCATACATCGTTTGACATGTTTCTACGGACAGTAAGGGAACTTTGACATTTCGTCTGTAACTAGGGAACGCGCTTCATGACTTTCAATTTGTTTACCAAACGTGCTAACAAAAGTAGCCCTTTGGACAAAAATGGACATTATCGAACAAAACAAGCATTTATTGTGGAACCGATTCCTGGGAGTGCATTCTGATGAAGATCATCAAAAGTAAGTGAATATTTATAATGCTATTTATGGAATACTTTTCACTACCCAACATGGCGGATATTTCTCTGGCTGGTTTTGGCTCTGAGCGCCGTTCTCAGATGCTTTTTCCGTAAAGTTTTTTTGAAATCTGACACAGCGGCTGCATTAAGGAGAAGTGTATCTAAAGTTCCATGCATAACACTTGCATTTATCAACATTTATAATGAGTATTTCTGTGAATTCATGTGGCTCTCTGCAATATCACTGCATGTTTTAGAACTACTGAATGTAACACGCCAACATAAAATAAGATTGTTGGATATACATATAAATATGAACTTTACTGAACAAAACATACATTATTGTGTAACATGAAGTCCTATGAGTGTCATCTGATGAAGATCAAAGGTTAATGATTAATTCTCTCTATTTCTGCTTTTTGTGACTCCTCTCTTTGGCTGGAAAAATGGCTTGGTTTTTCTGTGAGTTGGTGGCGACCTAATATAATGGTTTGTGGAGCTTTCGCTGTAAAGCATTTTTTAAATCAGACACTGTGGCTGGATTAACAAGAATTTTATCATTAAAATGGTGCCTAATACTTGTATGTTTGGGAAATTTGATTTCTGAGATTTCTGTTGATTTGTATTTGGCGCCCTGCAATTTCATTGGCTGTTGGCGAGGGGTTCCGCTCACAGAACCTAGACAGGTTAATACAATGAAAGATCAATACACTGCATTTCAAACAGCCAGGGAGAATGTAACTAATTCAGGGCTTGTAAGATTATACCTTGGCTAAATAATAGTCTTTCCACAACCATAAGACTCACTAATATTGTAATTATTTTAACAAAATAAATTGGATCTGCTTTTTGCAATAATCACTGATCTGGCTTTAAAGTCTATGAAAACGCCATTTTTGTTACAAATTTAACCAGAACCATGCACAGCCACTAATGATGACCAACTTCTTGCAGCAGGCATTATAGAAAATGAACACAGGTCCCATAAACACTCAAGTGAGTAACCAGCTAAACTTTATATTTAAAGTCTAGCCAACTTGGATCTAGGTAAACTTACAAATACACCTGTCCATCACTAACAACTCAGCCTGTTCACTTTGTTTAGACACTGAAAGTGGCCTATCTGTATAAAAATATAAGGTAAAAAAGGTATCGTTAGAAAGGATTCTCAACTATTACAGTAAAATAATGTCCAAGTGTTTCGGAGTCCATATGCCCAATTCTGTTGGACCAAAACTCAAATGCAAATAGCGTGTTTAAACTGTTCGTTGTCAGAGAGGAAGAAGTTATCTTTTGTCGTTGTGTGTGGCAGGGGCTTGGTGTCTGTGTAAAGGTGCCTACAGCACAGAAGGTGTGAAGGAGACAAAAATGATTAAGGCGGGAAAATGAAAACCTTGATACTTGCAAAAACGCTATGGTATGATATGGTCACCCAGCACTTGGAGTAAGAAGTGGATCCAGACAGTGTTGACATAAAAAGCAACGCCAAAGATCACATTGACATGACTGAATTATGGGTAGCCTCCTTCAGGATCCAAGAGTGAAATACTAACATGTAGGCTCAGCATCCCTGAACAGTCCATTACAAGTAAGAATGCTGAACAAACATAATTTCAACTTTCCTTGTTGTCCCCTGATTTCAGCAACATAGAGGTAATACGGTACAAAATATCTACAGGGAAGTGTTATCAACATGACTTTCAGTACGCTCATCTGTATATAGGTTTGTATTTCAGTTTTAGAATTTTTAATACAAGTGAAATTCGCACTTATACAAGCACCTGCACAATATGGTTGAGTCTAACCAAACCAGACAGGAATGCCAAATCTTCCAGCTGATTGCGAGGAAACATGCTTCAGTCCCCTACATTTGTCTATTGTATACATAAATTGTGCATCACGTGCAATGCCTCAAGAGATTGAAAATACAAGCTACAGAACCTTCAATGCAGTCGGAAAGTATTCAGATCCCTTCACTTTTTTCACATCCTTATTCTAAAATGGATTAAATAGTTCCACCCCCCCAATCTACACACAATACAAAAAAAGATTACAAATGTTGGCAAAGAAATTAACTGAAGTTACATTTACATAAGTATTCAGATCCTTTAATGAGTACTTTGTTGAAGCACCGTTGTCAGCGATTACAGGCTTGAATCTTCTTGGGTATGACGCTACAATGTCAGCACACCTGTATTTAGGGAGTTTCTTCCATTCTTCTCTGCAGATCCTCTCAAGCTCTTTCAGGTTGGATGAGGAGCGTCGCTGCACAGCTACTTTCAGGTTTCTTCAGAGATGTTCGATCAGGTTCAAGTGCAGGCTCTGGCTGGGCCACTCAAGGACATTGAGACTTGTCCCAAAGCCACTCCTGTGTTGGCTTGGCTGTGTGCTTAGGGTCGTTGTCCTGTTGGAAGGTGAACCTTCACCCCACTCTGTTCCTCTATCCCAACTCGTCTACTAGCCTCTGCTGCTGAAAAGCATCCCCACAGCATGATGCTGCCACCACCATGCTTCACCGTAGAGATGGTGCCAGGTTTCCTCCAGATGCAACAGTTGGCATTCAGGCCTAAGGATCTTGTTTCTCATGGTCAGAGTCTTTAGGCAAACTCAAAGCGGGCTGTCATATGCAGCCTCCTTTTACTGAGGAGTGGCTTCCGTCTGGCCCCTCTATACCACAAAGGCCTGATTGGTGGAGTGCTGCAGAGATGGTTGTCCTTCTGGAAAATGTTCCCATCGCCAGAGGAACTCTAGAGCGCGGTCAGAGTGACCATCAGGGTTTTGGTCACCCCCCCAATACCAAGGCCCGACTCCCCCAATTGCTCAGTTTGACTGGGCGGCCAGCTCTAAGAAGAGTCTTGCTGGTTCCAAACTTCTTCCATTTGACAATGATGAAAGCAACTGTACTTGGAGACATTCAATGCTGCAGAACATTTTTGGTACCCTTCCGCAGATCTGCGTCTTGACTAAATCCTGTCTTGAAGCTCTACAGATTATTCCTTTGAACTCATGGCTTGGTTTTTGCTCTGACATGCACCATCAACTGTGCGACTTTATAAATGACAGTTGAGTGCCTATCCAAATCCTGTCCAATCAATTAAATGAACCACAAGTGAACTTCAGTCAAGTTGTAGAAACATCTAATGGATGATCAATGGAAACAGGATTCACCTGAGCACAATTTCGAGTCTCATAGCAAAGGGTCTGAAATAACGTTTTTTTTTTTTTTTTGCTAAAATTACCCAAAACCTACTTTCGCATTACGGGGTATTGTGTGTATAATGATGAGAAAACAAATTTGAGAATAACACTGTGAAATCTGGAAAAGGTGAAGGGGTCTGAACACTTCGAATGCACAGTAACGCAAACATTTGGGTAAACAACATTATCTCCACGTCCTACCACCAAAAAGGACCAAGAGCATGTACAACCGGTTAAGTACGATAAATATTTTTATTCAACATTCTGGCCTGTAAAAATAATTGCGTCTTTGGTCAGACTGAAAGTCCATGGAGAAACCACGGTAACAATTTGATGTTTTAAGCAGGGTTATAGGTTCCTATTTTGTTACTCGTTTTCAGTTTACACACACATACACTGTTTCAGTGCATTTACTAGAGATGCCACAGGAACCTATAACCCTGCCTAAACATCAAATTATTTTGTTACTCGTTTTCAGTTATCATATATATATATATATATATATATCACACAAAATACATTTCATACATACTCCAGATTAGTAACCTGAACCATTCAAGTCATGCTCAACTTTATTCAAGTAGTTGTAAACCAAAGAATCCCCACCGACCGCAGCTCCTGACTTCTTCAGTCACATCGACTTGTGCAAGCATGCGTACTTCCGTGTTAAGGAACATGGCTAGCATGTTAGTTAGCACAGGCGCGCGTGATGGCGTCGAGTAATGGCAGCTATCATATCTAACTAAACATTTTACTTGCTCAATCAACAACGACCAAAATATCTAACTATCTAGCCAGCCCACTTGTAATGATAGCTAGCCAGACCCCATTGAAGCACGACGCGGTAAACACAACAGTGAAGTTGGCTTAGTAACCTAACTAACCGTAGCTAGTTAATTCAAACGGATCTAAATACCTAACTTACCCACTGACTGTATATCCTCGACAATAAGACGTTAGTAAAGTTCACATATGCGGTGTGTCATTGTAATGATAGTAGGGAAAGGCGACCGTTTAATTTTAATCCAATAATTGGCTGAAAGTCTTAAACAGTACCCCAGCGTAGTGATGTCTTCAACCCTGCCTCGGTTTGGGCCTAACGACGTTAGCTGCTAGCTAGCCAGACCGCACACGTCCACCACCATCTTCACAATACAGCAAGCGGAGTGTTAACAAGTTCAGGGGAAAACATGTATAAATATTTTTTTCCAACTTACCAGTATCTTCCATGAAATTCAGTTTCGACAAATGTGTATTTCTGTTACTTTAAACGTATCTAACCAACAACATGTAGCCGCGTTTCTACTCTCATTCTCCAGCGACAACTTTGAGGAGGCTTCGGAAGGGCAGACAGAATGTGCGCATGCGTAACGTTCTCAATAGTTACCACAAACACAAAGTCAAAATGGCTATATCGTAAATATTTGCTTTTGGTTTAAGGTTTCGGTCAGGTATAAGGTTAGCAGTGTATTTCATGTTATGTTTAAAATCAGATTTTAAGAAGATTAATTGTAGAAAGAGGCGGAGTTTAGCCATAATGTATTTGTGGCTGTAGTAACTAGTGACGACCCATGCGTACTGTAGGGGGGTGGATCCACTAAGATAATGGCTGTGTTCGAGAGGATCAAAACCGTAATGTATCATGGCTAAATTGTGACTGACTGATCTACAACAAATAAAGAGTAGTTATATATGATACAATGTTCTTTGTTGAGTAGTCAGTCGGCTCCAATGTTGAACAAGCCCAAAGTAACCAAGAATGTTTACACTGTATATCTGTCGACTTAGCCAGTAGAGGCTGCAGTCACGGATTTATGCAAAATGGTGAATAAGAATAAGATAATAATATACCTATTTGTCATTGGCTTTGTTGCCACTATTTTACATGATTTAAAAAACAAACATTAATTTATCATTGAACTGTAGAAGAATTGGAATAGGAGCATAGATTTGACTAAGGTCGAGATTCGAAATAATAGAAGAAATCCAAATTAGGCGAGCGAGTGTATTCACTGACATTTAACCTCTCCCTGACCTACATGTTTCAAGCAGACCACCATAGTCCCTGTTCCCAAGAACGCGAAGGTAACCTGCCTAAGTGACTACCACCCCGTAGCACTCACGTCAGTAAACATGAAGTGCTTTGAAAGGCTGGTCATGTCTCACATCAACACCATCATCCCGGAAAACCTAGACCCACACCAATTTGCATACCGCCCCAACAGGTCCACAGATGATGCCATCTCAATCGCACTCCACACTGCCCTTTCCCACCTCAAAGGAACACCTATGTGAGAATGCTATTCATTGACTCCAGCTCAGCGTTAAACACCATAGTGCCCACAAAGCTCATCACTAACTAAGCTAAGGACGCTGGGAATTAACACCTCCCTCTGCACCTGGATCATGGACTTCCTGACAGTCCGCCCCCAGGAGGTAAGGCTAGGCAACAACACATCTGCTATGCTGATCCTCAACACTGGGGCACCTCAGGGGTAGATGCTTAGACCCTTCCTGTACTCCCTGTTCACCCACGACTGCGTGGCCATGCACGACTCAAATCCAATTTTATTTGTCACAGGTGTAGACCTTACAGTGAAATGCTTACTTACAAGTCCTTAACCAATAATGCAGATAAGAACAATACCTTAAAAAAATAAAAAAATAAAAGTAACAAATAATTAAAGAGCAGCAGGAAAATAACAATAGCGAGGCTATATACAGGTGGTATCAGGTACAGAGTCAATGTGCAGGGGCACCGGTTAGTCGAGGTAAATGTGGCAATATGTACATGTGGTTAGAGTTATTAAAGTGACTATGCAAAGATAATAACAGAGTAGCAGTAGTGTAATAGAGGGGGGACAATGCAAATAGTCCGGGTAGCCATTTGATTAGATGTCCAGAAGTCTTAGCGCTCCGGTACCGCTTGCCGTGTGGTAGCAGAGGGAACAGTCTATGACTAGGGTGGCTGGAGTCTGACAATTTTTAGGGCCTTCCTCTGACACCGCCTGGTATAGAGGTCCTGGATAGCAGGAAGCTTGGCCCCAGTGATGTACTGGGCTGTACGTATTACCTTCTGTAGTGTTTTGCAGTCGGAGGCTGTGCAGTTGACATACCAGGTAGTGATGCAACCATTCAGGATGCTCTAAATGGTGCAGCTGTAGAACCTTTTGACGATCTGAGGACCCATGCCACATCTTTTCAGTCTCTTGAGGGGGAATAGGTGTTCTAGTGCCCTCTTCACGACTGTTGTGATGTGTTTTTGGACCATGATAGTTTGTTGGTGATGTGAAACTCTCGACCCGCTCCACTACAGCCCCTTCAATGAGAATGGTGGCGTGTTCGGCCCTACTTTTTCTGTAGTCCACGATCAGCTCCTTTTTGTCTTGCTCACATTGAGGGAGACACCTACTCATTCCAGGCTATTTCTTTATTTTGACTATTTTCTACATTGTAGCATAATAGTGAAGGCATCATAACTATGAAATAACACATATGGAATAATGTAGTAACCAAAAAAGTGTAAAACAATTCAAAATATATTTTAGATTTGAGATTCTTCAAAGTAGCCACCCTTTGCCTTGATGAAGACTTTACACACTCTTGGCATTCTCTCAACAAATTTCATGAGGTAGTCACCTGGAATGCATTTCAATGAACAGGTGTGCCTTGTTATTTGTGGAATTTCTTTCCTTCTTAATGTGTTTGAGCCAATCAGTTGTTGTGACAAGGTAGGGTTGGTATACGGAAGATGGTCTTTTACCAAATAGGGCTAAGTCCATATTATGGCAAGAACAACTCAAATAAGCAAATAGAAATGACAGTCCATCATTACTTTAAGATATGAAGGTCAGTCAATTTGGAACATTTCAAGAATTTTGAATGTTTCTTCAAGTGCAGTCGCTACACCATTTTTTTTATCGTTTTCAAATAGGCACATTCTTCTCTTCTCCTCTACCCTGTAACTCTTCCCTGGGTCCTTGGTGTAGAAGATATGTATTTTCTGTCAATATGCCTGGTAAAATAATGGTTAATAAACAACTCTAAAGGGGCCCCATAAAATCATATTACGTATTCTGCTGCATTCTGTTTTTTCTCTCCTGGAATTTTTCACACTAAATATTACAATTATTCATAGAGAAACAACGGAAATGTTAGACCATTTTAGGTATTTTTTTGGTGTAATTTCCCTTTAATTGTGCATCAGGTTCCTGGTTATAAATAATGTCTATAATCTAACGAGATTGGAATGTGTCATCTAGCGATGTTAGGCCTACTGCTGCAGAACATACCATGGCAGAGTCTGCAAAACAATCGGCACCCAATTGATTCAAATCATTATATGGTTCTGTCAGGTAAGGAATCTTTGCCGTTAACGTTCAACTGAGAAGGTTTTTGAGAAAGGTCTTTATCTACCCACAAGACAGTTATCATCATTGGGGCTCCCGAGTGGCGTGGTGGTCTAAGGCACTGCATCTCAGTACAAGAGGCATCACTGCAGTTTCTGGTTCAGATCCAGGATGCATCACATCCGGCTGTGATTGTGAGTCCCATAGGGCGGTGCACAATTGACCCGGAGTCGTCCGGGTTTCGCTGTCATTGTAAACAAGAATTGATTATTAACTTACTTGCCTAGTTAAATAGTTAATAAAAAAATACTAAAAAGTGGCTAATTGACTACATACAGAGTGATAGACAAACGTGCACATCAAAACAAACAGGTAGAAATTAATTGGCAGTGTTACATTTGGCTTTTTAAGGCAATAGTGGCTAACCAGGGGTGGGGTCATGTCAATATGGCTTGATTGTATAGTAGCAGCGAGCTTTATGTTGAAAAATGCCGAGCTCCTCATAGGTGGGTTGCAAGCTAATCGTAGCTCGTGATCTATCTGTTGGAGATGCCTGATCTAGACTCTAAAACCTACATGCTTACCCTTTCAAAGTAGGAGGTACATATGCATATAAAAGATGACTGATCATTGGTCAGAATATTCAGATCAGATTGTGATGTCATGATCTGGGCAAAAAACTCCATCCCACCTTCCCACACTTTTTTTTTTACACAAATAGCTCTTACACAAAAAGGGCATTATCATAATATTCACAATATCATTAAAACATGTTTTTAACTTCACTGCCCCTTTAAAATAATCCAGAGCATGCAAACAGAATTAGCCTAACCATGTGTATTGGGATTTATAATTAATTGCATTGGAGTTTGCACGTAAGCCTTACACTATATGCAATTTGTTACGTTAAATGAATGTTTAGGTACACAGCAGGGACAAGTATTTCAGTAATTGTAACATCAAGATTTCTCAAAATCGTCATGGCTATTAACCAAGTAGCCTACTCTGAAATGCATCCACATTTTCTGTCTGTTTGTAGGTAAGCTACAAAAAGCTTCCAAGTCAAAACAGTTCACACATTGTAACGATTTATGCAGAGAGTCGGGAACAAGTTCAGGGCGTGAACACGATTAACAAGCAAAACAAGAACCACTAACAGCGAAACGGCATGAAACCGATACAGAAACAATAACGCCTGGGGAAGGAACCAAATGGAGTGACATAAATAGGGCAGCTAATCAAGGAGGTGATGGAGTCCAGGTGAGTATCAATAAGCGCTGGTGCGCATGACGATGGTGACAGGTGCGCGTAATAATCAGCAGTCTGGTGACCTAGAGGCCAGAGGGAATGTACGTGCCAGTACCCCCTCCCTGACGCACGGCTCCAGCCACAGGGACGTCCCGGGGATCAGGAACGGATCGGCCACCTCTGCCAAAGCGTAGGAACCTGGCGAGCCAGCTGTGGCATGGGAACCTGCCGAGCCTACCGAGTCTTGAAAACCTGACAAGCTAGCTGAGGCATCCTCGGTAGAGCCAGTAACAGAAGCTTGACCCACCAACCAAGTCTTGACACCCGATGTACCAGCTGAGGCATGAAAAGCCTGACGAGCAGGCTGAGGCATCCTCGGTTGCTCCAGCAGCGGAACCCAGACCAAACATCTCCAACACAAAAATACAAAAACACTCCCTGATGCTTCTCTTGGGTGAGGCGTTATTCTGTAACAATGTCCACTGAGAGTCGGGAAGCAGGTTCAGGGAGTGAATACATGTAATAAAGTATCAAAACAAGAACCACAAACAGTGCAACGACATAAAACCGACACAATAACGCTGAGGGAGGTGTGCGTAATAATCAGCAGTCTGGTGACCTAGAGGCCAGAGAGGGAGTATACATGACACACATACAGCGCCTTCCGAAAGTATTCACACCCCTTGAATTTTTCCACATTTTGTTACATTACAGCTTTATTCTAAAAAAAAATCTAAATCCTCAGCAATCTACACACAATACCCCATAATGACAAAGCAAACACTGTTTATTTTATTTTAGCGAATGTATTAAAAATAAAACAAATAACTTATTTACATAAATATTTAGACCTTTTGCTATGAGACTTTGAAATTGAGCTCAGGTGCATCCTGTTTCCAATGATCCTCCTTGAGATGTTTCTATAACTTGATTGTTGTCCACCTGTGGTAAATTCAATTGATTGGACGTGATTTGGAAAGACACACAACTGTCAATATAAGGTCCCACAATTGTTAGTGCATGTCAGAGCAAAAACCAAGCCATGAGGTCGAAGGAATTGTCTGTAGATGGAGAGGGGCCTTGGTCAGGGAGGTGACCAAGAACCCGATGGTCACTCTGACAGAGCTCTAGAGTTCCTTTTGTGGAGATGGGAGAAACTTCCAGAAGGACAATCATCTTTGCAGCACTCCACCAATCAGGCCTTTGTGGTAGAGGGGCCAGACGGAAACCAGTAAAAGGAGGCTGCACATGACAGCCCGCTTTGAGTTTGCCTAAAGACTCTGACCATGAGAAACAAGATCCTTAGGCCTGAATGCCAACCGTCATGTCTGGAGGAAACCTGGCACCATCCCTACGGTGAAGCATGGTGGTGGCATGCATCATGCTGTGGGGATGTTTTTCAGGGGCTGGGCGACTAGTCAGGATCGAGGAAAAGATAAATGGAGCAAAATACAGAGCCATCTTGATGAAAACCTGCTCCTACCGGGAGACCCATGGGGCGGCGCACAATTGGCCCAGCGTTGTCTGGGTTAGGGGAGGGTTTGGCCGGCAGGGATATCCTTGTCCCATCATGCAATAGCGACTCTTGTTGCGGGCCAGGAACAGTGCACGCTGACACGGTCGCCAGGTGTACGGTGTTTCCTCCGACACTGGTGTGGCTGCCTTCCGGGTGACGTGGGCATTGTGTCAAGAAGCAGTGCGGCTTGGTTGGGTTCTGTTTCGGAGGACGCACAGCTCTCGACCTTCGCCTCTCCCGACTTCGTACGGGATTTTCAACGATGAGGCAAGACTAACTACCAATTGGATACCACGAAATTCAGCATTATTAAAAAAAAAAACTTTTTTCTAAAACCCTTTAATTATGCCATATTTTGTGTAGATTGAGGGGGAAAGAAACAATTAAATCAATTTTAGAATAAGTCTAACGTAACAAAATATGGTTGACTTTCCAAAGGAACTGTATGTTGTGACAAAATTGACCTTTTTGTTAGTTTTGGTCTTCGGGTGTTTGTTTTTTGGCTGGTGGTGCGCACAATCTTCGTCAGAGATTGGTCAACAGTACTACAAGTAGGAGTTGGCTGGATTCTTCAATTAAGTGTTTGTCATTCAACGAGATTACTCATTTTCATGCAGTTTTTCACTTGGGAAATACTGTACCAAACATCTTGGATATAAAATTGCAAACATTTTGGCAAAAACTTTCAAATTACAATGTCTTGAGCTGCAAAAACATTTTGGGCAACCTGACCAACTTCACATGGAAATGCGTTATCTGGCATTCTCATTGAAAGTGAGTCTAAGAAGTGGTAGATCTGTTTTATTT
The DNA here is from genome assembly GCF_036934945.1 of Oncorhynchus masou masou. Taxonomy (NCBI): domain Eukaryota; kingdom Metazoa; phylum Chordata; class Actinopteri; order Salmoniformes; family Salmonidae; genus Oncorhynchus; species Oncorhynchus masou. Next base: position 1,324,024 of record NC_088230.1, read on the forward strand.
CTATACTTCCCGTTCTTAAGTTTAGTTTCTGCATCTTTTACTTTCGGTTTCGTACACCAAGTTTGCAAAAGCTGAAAATACAATATTTTTTGGGTTGTGGAAAATACACTGCTCAAAAAAATAAAGGGAACACTAAAATAACACATCCTAGATCTCAATGAATGAAATATTCTTATAAAATACCTTTTTCTTTACATAGTTGAATGTTCCGACAACAAAATCACACAAAAATTATCAATGGAAATCAAATTAATCAACCCATGGAGTTCTGGATTTGGAGTCACACTCAAAATTAAAGTGGAAAACCACACTACAGGCTGATCTAACGTTGATGTAATGTCCTTAAAACAAGTCGAAATGAGGCTCAGTAGTGTGTGTGGCCTCCACGTGCCTGTATGACCTCCCTACAACGCCTGGTCATGCTCCTGATGAGGTGGCGGATGGTCTCCTGAGGGATCTCCTCCCAGACCTGGACTAAAGCATCCGCCAACTCCTGGACAGTCTGTGGTACAACGTGGTGTTGATGGATGGAGCGAGACATGATGTCCCAGATGTGCTCAATTGGATTCAGGTCTGGGGAACGGGCGGGCCAGTCCATAGAATCAATGCCTTCCTCTTACAGGAACTGCTGACACACTCCAGCCACATGAGGTCTAGCATTGTCTTGCATTAGGAGGAACCCAGGGCCAACCGCACCAGCATATGGTCTCACAAGGGGTCAGAGGATCTCATCTCGGTACCTAATGGGAGTCAGGCTACCTCTGGCGAGCACATGGAGGGCTGTGCGGCCCCCCAAAGAAATGCCACCCCACACCATGACTGACTCACCGCCAAACCGGTTATGCTAGAGGATGTTGCAGGCAGCAGAACGTTCTCCACGGCGTCTCCAGACTGTCACGTCTGTCACATGTGCTCAGTGTGAACCTGCTTTCATCTGTGAAGAGCACAGGGCGCCAGTGGCGAATTTGCCAATCTTGGTGTTCTCTTGCAAATTCCAAACGTCCTGCACGGTGTTGGGCTGTAAGCACAACCCCCACCTGTGGACGTCGGGCCCTCATACCACCTTCATGGAGTCTGGTTCTGACCGTTTGAGCAGACACATGGACATTTGTGGCCTGCTGGAGGTAATTTTGCAGGGCTCTGGCAGTGCTCCTCCTTGCACAAAGGCGGAGGTAGCGGTCCTGCTGCTGGGTTGTTGCCCTCCTCTACATCTCCTGATGTACTGGCCTGTCTCCTGGTAGCGCCTCCAAGCTCTGGACACTGCTCTAACAGACACAGCAAACCTTTTTGCCACAGCTCGCATTGATGTGCCATCCTGGATGAGCTGCACTACCTGAGCCACTTGTGTGGGTTGTAGACTCCTTCTCATGCTCCCACTAGAGTGAAAGCACCGCCAGCATTCAAAAGTGACCAAAACATCAGCCAGGAAGCATAGAAACTGAGAAGTGGTCTGTGGTCACCACCTGCAGAACCACTCCTTTATTGGGGGTGTCTTGCTAATTGCCTATAAATTCCACATGTTGTCTATTCCATTTACACAACAGCATGTGAAATTTGTCAGTCAGTGTTGCTTCCTAAGTGGACAGTTTGATTTCACAGAAGTGTGATTGACTTGGAGTTACATTGTGTTGTTTAAGTGTTCCCTTTATTTTTTTGAGCAGTGTATATTTCACAGCGGTTTTGTCACCAACTGAAATTAAGCAAAATATTTTTTGCAACCAGGAAATGGAGGAATGATTTCTGCATAGCTCATCTTTTAATTCTGACTAATTTGATTAAGTGTCACAAGCTATGTTGTTGCTACAGTGTCTCAAGAGGGACAAATAGTAATATTGCTGCTTTTTTCCCCCTCATTCTTCAAGCGAAGGTCTTTTTAAGGGAGTATGTAAGTTCGCTTCTCCTAACCAAGTTCTGGTAGAAGCAAACTGAACCTTGTAAGGATGTGTGCTGAGAATCGGGAAGCGAGTCAGTGATTTATCAATAAGCGAAACATAATATAAAACACCAACAACGCACAGACATGAAACCGAAACAATGTTGACTGGGGAAGGAACCAAAGAGTGACACATATATAGGGCATGTAATCAAGGAGGTGATGGAGTCCAGGTGAGTCATTATGCGCATAACCATGGCGTGTGCCATATGGAGCAGCCTGGTGTTGTAGATTAAAGGCTGTGTGTGATGACAAATTACTTTTTGCGGTTAAATTCCCATGTACCAAATAAAAAAATACATGTTAAATGTGTTTCCATCGCATTTAACTCTACTGATGGTTTTCTCACAAAATGTAGTATTGGCAATTGCGCTCTAGCCAACAGCTTCTCAGAAATAGTGCTGGTGATAATATTATGTATAAAAGAGCAATATTTTAATGCTACAAGAATAAGACCCTCAATATTTATTGGAAAGGAGCATAAAGCTCCTCATCTTGCACTTTCACCAACCTGTTAAGTTCATGTCCCGTGTGCTCCCTCTCCGGTCTCTCGGTCACCAGGCAGCGCCTCATGACACTCACCTGGACTCCATCACCTCCTTGATTACCTTCCCTATATTTGTCACTCCCCTTGGTTCTTTCCTCAGGTGTTATTGACTCTGTTTTCATGTCAGTGTTTGTGGGTCTTGTTTTATGTAGCATTTATTTACGAACCATTCACTCCCTGTACTTGCTTCCCGACTCTCAGTGTACATCGTTACAGTTCATCATAACTTATTTCACCTGTAGCCTAATAAACTGCATAGTTTCCCGAGTCATAGGAAGAGGAACACACACCATATCAATTTACAGTACCAGTTGTTACTTTCCCCAGTTTCTGTGTTGTGGGTTTGTGTGTATTTCAGAAAATGGCTTCCCTAAAGCAGCTGATTGGTCAGCCCCATCGCTTATTGGAGCTCTGACCCCTCCCTCTCGTCAGAGATACAGCTGTCTCTTCAATTACTCACTCCTCCAGCTTGATAAAAGCCAGTGTTGCGTTGTCATGGAAGAGACCTTCTTTTTTATGTCTTGTGTTGGCTGTTGTGGAGGCGGGCAGTAAAAGTGGTTTAATATCTTTTTGTAGCCGCTCCTTCAGAGGTATGTGTATGCGAATAGGACTTAGTGTTTTTGGTTAATGACATTTTTCACTTAAAGCTTTGGTAATCATTCTGTTTCATTTGTTCCCGGGGGGGAAGGGAAACGCACCTTGGTTGTGTTGAGGCCTGCGGGCCTACATAACCCGTAGTATTTAATCTGTCTCTGCACACTAGGTAAAACCTGGGCAGACCACCCCCTGAACTTTGGTTAGGGCACCAGGTGGTGCTAAAGGTTGGCTAAGAAGTGTGAAGGTAGGAGAGGGGGAGCTAACTTTTCATTGCTTTGGTTCTGTCCAGCCCCTTTTCCCCACTTTACTGTGTTTAGGAATAATAAATTCCCTGTAAACTGTGTTTTTCTCTGCTTCTGTCATCCTTCCCCGCATCTACGATCACATACTTATTCACTCCACGGGGAGTTGAGATGTAGCAGGGTGTTGTGTTCCCACCAAGAGGCCTACGTAACACAGTCAAAAGTTTGGACACACGTACTCAAGGGTTTAATTTATTTTTACAAATCAAAATATATTTTAGATTCTTCAAAGTAGCCACCCTTTGCCTTGATGACAGCTCCGCACACTCATGGCATTGTCTCAACCAGCTTCACCTGGAATGCTTTTCCAACAGTCTTGAATACCTTCCCACATGCTGAGCACTTGTTGGCTGCTTTATCTTCACCCTGCTGTCCAACTCATTCCAAACCATCTCGATTGGGTTGAGGTCAGGTATTTTGATTTAGCGCTCCATCACTCTCCTTCTTGGTCAACTTGCCCTTACACAGCCTGGAGGTGTGTTGGGTCATCGCCCTGTTGAAAAGCTCATTATAGTCCCACTAAGTGCAAAACAGATGGGATAGTGTATCGTTGCGGAATGCTGTGGTAGCCATGCTGGTTAAGTGTGCCTTGAATTTTAAATAAATCACTAACGGTGAGTTTGACCATGAAGTCCTCATGAGAGCCAGTTTCATCATAGGGCTTAATGGCTTTTGCGACTGCACTTAAACTTTCGAAGGTCATGAAATTTTCCAAATTGACCATGTTTTTAAAGTAATGATGGACGGTCATTTCTCTTTGCTTATTTGAGATGTTCTTGCCATTTTACCACAGAAGGCTATCTTCTGTGTACTACCCAAAGTTGTCATTAAGGCAAAGGGTGGCTGCATTGCACAATATCAAATATATTTTTGTTTAACACTTTTTTGGTTACATGACTCCATATGTGTTACTTCATAGTTTTGATGTATTCACTTCTATTCTACAATGTAGAAAATAAATAACCATTGAATGAGCACGTGTGTTCAAACTTTTGACTGGTGCTGTATATCCCATGACTAAGTTTCTGCCACCATTCCTCGCATCATTCATTTTAACACAAAGATCCTTGTCAAACTAACAAATTATCTGTCTGCAATCTGCATGAACTACCAAACCTATCGTTTTCCATCACAGCTGTAGTGATTTTTGTGTGTGTGTGTCTGACTTTACTCGGTTAAAGACTGGATGGAAACGTAGTTAGCTGACATTGATTCTCTAAATTTGGGCATTGCAACAAATCTTGCATTACTTGTGTCATTATTTAGACTCACAGTCTAGTGAACAACCATGACGTCATAACGAAGCGCATTATCACGGAACATGACGTAGACAAAAGGGAGATCAGATTGGTTTCTAGATTTGTAAACACAGAACCAGATAATCACTACACAAAATTAAACCGCAATGTTTTCGTAATAATACCCAACAACTGGCGTCCATTTCAACTATCATACGATCATTTTGCTGTTGAAGTCTCTCGGTGTGCGCATGCCAAATGGCGTAGTGCATGAGCAATCGAGAGGAAGTGGCGGGTGATCTGGGTCCGCACCTTTTCCGGTAACACAGCACCGCCACCGCTTTGACTGAACGACTGTAAGAGAGAGGCAAGAGCGGGGAGAATCAACCTGGGGACCGGGGGTTGCCGCAGTTGTAGGTAAGCTACCTATCACATTTTCCAACGCGACGCCTTTTGTGTAATCGTTTAAATGATATTGCGCGCTATTTTCAGGCTGGAACAGTGCACTTTTGACATAAGGGTCGCCGATTAAAGTTGTGCTCTGTCTGTCTGACACCCCTCCCTTTTCTGAATTGCTCTTGTGTTACAGGGAGAGAGAGAAGAGAGAGGAAGAACGGAAAGTCGGATGAATCAATTACCTTTTGAGCATTCTAGACCTGGTTGTCCCGGCGAAGATACGACTGGGGGTGATCTTATTTGTCTCCGGTACAATGAACTCCCGAATAGAATCGTTATTTTGAATCCGCCGATTGGAATAAGGGCAAGGGGACAGCCGGCAGACAAGGAGGAAGTCGGAACTACTACGGGCTTTTGAGAGGGCCTACTTTCTTAAACGCAACTATTAGGCTATATTTTTGGTATTTCTTTCTACATTATTGAAAACACCAAACATTCAAATGATATCGGGTTGCTAGGCCAATCGTTTGAATCAAAAGGACTGAATTATAGTGTTGTGGATTATGAAAATATTTCCCCACCCTCTCCCGGCACCTAGACGTCAAATTCTCAACCACTTCAATTTCCCTTTGCACACCTCATAGTTCCTAGTTATTTTCCGACAGCTGTTAAGGTAACGGAATATGTGTATCTTTCAGTGAATAATTGTCCATTGCTTGCCCGCCATTCTAGACACAAGAGTATTTGGAACAGTCGTTTGTAACTGCCACCGTCTTTAAAAAAAAGTATACTTGTGTCAACCTTCCGCTGATAGACTGTCACGTGGACGTCTGCTGTCAGGCAACCTGCTACCGCAATAGAAACGAAACCTGTAACTTTTTAAAAAATATCAATTTCTGCTCTCTTGAAATCATAGGGAAGCAATTTAGATTTTTTTTCTAAGGAAGTGGATGTTCATGCACAGCCTACAATATGGGGAAAATGCTCTCAAAGATCTTTGGCAACAAGGAGATGAGGATATTGATGCTTGGACTTGATGCTGCTGGCAAGACCACCATCCTCTACAAGCTGAAGCTGGGCCAGTCCGTCACCACCATTCCCACTGTCGGCTTCAACGTTGAGACGGTAACCTACAAGAACGTGAAGTTCAACGTGTGGGATGTTGGGGGCCAGGACAAGATCCGACCGCTGTGGAGGCACTACTACACCGGCACCCAGGGTCTCATCTTCGTGGTGGACTGTGCCGACAGGGACCGGATAGACGAGGCCCGCCAGGAGCTCCACCGGATCATCAACGACCGGGAGATGCGAGACGCCATCATCCTGATCTTCGCCAATAAGCAGGACCTGCCCGACGCCATGAAGCCCCACGAGATCCAGGAGAAGCTGGGCCTGACCCGGATCAGGGATAGGAATTGGTACGTTCAGCCCTCGTGTGCTACCACCGGTGATGGACTATATGAGGGTCTGACCTGGCTCACCTCCAATTACAAATCTTAATGTTCATCACTTCTATGTTCAGCCTGGACTGTTTAGTTACAACAAGCAAAAAAAGAAGTGAAATGAACAAGAGATGGAAAAAAATTACAAGCTGAGGCAATTAATGAATAATATGACTTCTCAGATGATTAAATGAAAAGTTTGATTCTACTTTTTTTCTTTTGATAATGACTTCCCTATAACCCACATTTTCTTTATAAACAAAAATACTATTGTTTTGGCCGTCTTTTCTTTCATACCTTTTCCCGCCTTGGCTCTGTAATATACTTCGCTCACGTTCTTGTCACTCAATACTTTACTTTCAGAAGCTCTGAAAGATGCGTATTCAAAAACAAAATCTCTTGTATGATGTTTTGGGGGATGGCAGGGTTCTATAGATACATTAGACAGCCTTTTCATACAGTATTCTCATGTCCCAACTTCCACCCAAAAGATGGGAAATGCCCCTTGAGGATGTTACCCATTCATATCTGTGATGGAAACAAAGGGGCAGCATCAGCATATCAGTTCAACTGCCACCATGTTTTTTTTAAAGAATTAAGATGGTGTATTATGGACATGTAAGGACCTAATGAAGAAGTACTTTTTTCACTGTTGATTGATTGTTAAAAAAAAAATTAGAAAAAGAGATTGAAGAAAAATGTGTCAGTACATAACTCCTTTAACAGTGATTCCATCCATGATGTCTGCTAGGGAAGTTTTCTAAAAAGACACTATATGGATGCTGGAGTATATGGAAACTGACATGGATGGATATTGTTGTATTTTTGTTCTGTTTTCGGATCAGAATCTTTTACCACTGATCTCGTTTTGCCTCTACTTCCAAGCGCTTCCATTTGCAGCTCTGGCTGGCTTTTGCGAAACCCTGAGTTTATAGGTGCACCAACAGACTGACAGCATGGCGGAAAGCACACTCATAGCTGAGTCTGCACTGTAGGTTGGGGGGACTACCCTATCCATGAGAGGATGGGAAGACGCATACTATAGGCCCCTTGACTAAAAGCACACTCATAGCTGAGTCTGCACTGTAGGGTGGGGGGACTACCATATCCATGAGAGGATGGGAAGACACATACTATAGGCCCCTTGACTAAAAGTGCACTCTTGACTGACTCTTGGACCCCAGTAAGTTTACTTTTCAACCCCCCACCACCACCATACCACTTCAATGGTGCTCTGCTCTCCAGTAACTGGGGCCTTTGCGCTGCTCACTCACATCAGCTGTACAGCTCGTGTCAGGCAAGACTGTACTTTCTGGTCAGTATAGATAAATGCTTTGTTTTATTTTTTTTGTTCAACTTGCTATGCTGACTAAATAATAAAGAAATCCAGATCAACATGGAAGTGGAGCTTTTTCAATATGATGCCTGCAACACAAGTTGATTAACATGTACATGCTTAAACTATTTGAATGTCACGAAAGAGGAAGTAAAATTTGGCTGTTAAAAAAATTGTGTGAACTGTGAAGTCTGTTTGGTGTGTTTCCGTTGTTTCATGGCGTGAGTCACAGGCTTTGAATAAGTGATGAGATCTCTGGTTTCGGGTTGTGATTGTCAGGTAGCTTAGACCTTACTTTCAAGGCCTCTCTATGTATCCCATAGTCCATTAGAATACTGTAGTAGGAGTCTGGTGTATTTCACCCAAAGTGCTTTTTGACATTTAGGGATGTGTAAGCAAATCATGCCCAAGCTGTTTTTCTTTTGTGAATTTGTAGGGGTTTATAGTCAAACTCAGCTTCTAAAATACATTTTCACACTTGAAGTTGAAGAAAGTTAGTCCTTAAGTTGGTGTTGGTTTGAACGTAGAAGACTGCTGACAGATTGGACCCCACCACCTTGTCCATTAGCCTCAAATGGCCACAGATTGAGACATTGACTGGATTGAACTTACTGACACCTGTCTTCTTGTGTACAGAGATGGTAGATGAAAAATGTAAAAATCATTTTTTTTTTAATGGGTCACTCAAAGCCTTGTCCTCAAGAACAAACAAAACACAGTGAATTTGAGTATGTACGTTGATATTTTCAATTGTATACATTCACAAATGTAAATAATACATAAGGCAAGGGAAAAAGGTTGGTCACATTTGAACATGCCCTTAGTTGCTCAAAGTAAGTTACTGTTTTGTCAAGTGTACCGTAATGCGTTTGTGTTCACACCAATGAGAACCTGCTTGGCGTCTCGGTTGGAGAGTGATGTCATCCTTCATGCTCATGTGACCCGTAGGGGGTGTCAGCCACACAAAAGGCCCCAGCCAGCCTGGCTGGCAGCTTGCCCTGGGTAAACTATGCCCTGAGGTACAGATCTAGGATCAGTTTACCCACTCCCAAATCCTAACATTAAACTTTAGAGTGGGGGAATAAGAAAACTGACATTAGATATTAGACATTAGAAAACAGAGGGAGGGTGAAGTATTGGTATGACATCAGTGACTGAAGGCAGAAAATGCTAGAGGGAGACATGCTTGTCAGTGTGATCGTTGTTTGAGGTGGGCCACAGTTGTTCCAGAGAGTGCAGTCAGCCAAATGTTAAGCTTCAGTTTAGCGCTTATAGATGAGTGCATATATGAACGTTCAGTGGGACCTTTATGATAAAGGGGGGGAAAACGATGAGCAGGTTAAGGTATTACATATTTGCCATTTCGTATGCAGTTTGTGCAAATGTATTACCACACAATAATCCAGCAGGTCGTGCCCAGCCCTTTATGGGTCTCTGTGAAGGAATGCCTTTCTCTGATGAAATGGAGGTATGGCTACAGTGTTGGCTAATGTGTTGTTTGTTCTGCGTCTGTTGGTTTGGAGTTTGACCAGGCTATCGCTGTGTTGTAATCGACTTCCCTGTGACCCGGGCAGGCTGGACGAAGGACGTGTAGTTAAACTGAAATCCACACTAAGCAGGCAGCTCCATTTGACTTCCCATCTTCTCAAGACCGCTGCGCCACTTGGGATGGTTCAAAGGCACCGCATCACAGTGCTAGAGGTGTCACTACAGTCCCTGGTTCGATCCTGGGCTTTATCACAACCAGCCTTGATCGGGAGTGCCATAGGGCGGCACACAATTGGCCCAGCGTCGTCCGGGTTTGGCCGTCATTGTAAGATAAGAATTTGTTCTTAACTGACTTGCCTAGTTCAATAAAAGATCAAATCAAATCTGCTTTCACCACGGATGCTTTTACAACGGTCTTTAAACGCAACTCAATTCTAGAGACAAAAGTAAAACATCTCCACTCTCGCTGTATGGCAAATGTTTGAATAAGCAGTGTCTCCATTTGCTTGGTATGCAAACTAGAGATCACAGCATACACAGCGAGGGGAGTTGAACTCGGGCTGTGTTTCAATCGACTAATGTGTCTTACGCTCCGATTTCTCTCTCATTTTCATTGGAAATAATCAGAAAACATTGGAGAAGCACCATGTTGAATGCTGAGCAGGACACTGCTTTCACCAGTCTATCTCACATCAGCAAAGACAGAGAGGAGATGAGGAGAAGAAGCCATTCTAGACTATGGAGACTCAGCCATGTAGTGTTTAATTAGAGAGGCTCAGAAGCCTCTACAGCTGTCACTGCACCCTGGCAGATCTAAAAGAAATAGCTAACAGTTAGTGCTATCTGGGATTCTTGGGACGTCCATATCCTAAACCCTAACCTTAACCCCTACACTTGACCATTTTACATTTCAACTTCAAATGGGGTAACATCAGTGTTGGGACATCCCAAGGATCCCGGATAGCACCGACCAATAGCGAACATCCTCGGCTGTCATTCTCACCTGTGGCCACACGTGAAACTCAACTGTTTGTGTTCAGCTGCGTTCAGTATGGCTTTTGAACTTTAAGACTTAGACCTTCATGATAAAGACCTCTTCGTGAAGCTAGTAGACACATGTAGTTAGTTACATACCTGCCACATTTACACATTGAAGCTATATTCCCTGCTTTTCTGGTTCTACATTTTTTTACAGCAAGATTAGGGGAACTACTATTGAATAACTCACTTTCCTCTGTCTTAAAGATGAGTTTAGAAGTGAAAGTTATTTGAGGCATGTACAGTTGAAGTCGGAAGTTTACATACACCTTAACCAAATACATATGTAAGTTTCACAATTCCTGACATTTAATCCTTGTAAACATTCCCTGTCTTAGATCAGTTAGGATCACCACTTTATTTTAAGAATGTGAAATGTCAGAATAATAGAGGAGAGAAGGATTTTATTTGAGCTTTTATTTCTTTCATCACATTCCCAGTGGGTCAGAAGTTCACATACACTCAATTAGTATTTGGTAGCATTGCCTTTAAATTGTTTAATTTGTGTCAAATGTTTCAGGTAGCCTTCCACAAGCTTCCCACAATAAGTTGGGTGAATTTAGGCCCATTCCTCCTGACAGAGTGGGTGGAACTGAGTCAGGTTTGTAGGCCTCCTTGCTCACACACGCTTTTTCAGTTCTGCCCACAAATGTTCTATAGGATTGAGGTCAGGGCTTTGTGATGACCACTACAAGACCTTGACTTTGTTGTCCTTAAGCCATTTTTCCACAACTTTGGTAGTATGCTTGGGGTCATTGTCCATTTGGAAGACCCATTTGCGACTAAGCTTTAACTGACTGACTGATGTCTTGAGATGTTGCTTCAATATATCCACATAATTTTCCACCCTCATGATGCCATCTATTTTGTGAAGTGCACCAGTACCTCCTGCAGCAAAGCACCCCCACAACATGATGCTGCCACCCCCTTACTTCACGGTTGGGATGGTGTTCTTCGGCTTGCAAGCCTCCCCCTTTTTCCTCCAAACATAATGATGGTCATTATGGCCAAAACGTTATATTTTTGTTTCATCAGACCGGAGGACATTTCTCCAAAAAGTACGATCTTTGTCCTCATGTGCAGTTGCAAACCGTAGTCAGGCTTTTTTTATGGTGGTTTTGGAGCAGTGACTTCTTCCTTTGGCATTTGGAAATTGCTCCCAAGGATGAACTAGACTTGTGGTCTACCATATTTTTTCTGAGTTTTGGCAGATTTCATTTGATTTTCACATGATGTCAAGCAAAGAGGTACTGAGTTTGAAGGTAGGCCTTGAAATACATCCACAGGTACATCTCCAATTGACTCAAATGATGTCAATTAGCCTATCAGAAGCTTCTAAAGCCATTACATAATTTTCTGGAATTTTCCAAGCTGTTTAAAGACACAGTCAACTTAGTGTATGTAAACCTCTGACCCACTGGAATTGTGATACAGTGAATTAATCTGTGAAATAATCTTTCTGTAAACAATTGTTTGACAAATTACTTGTGTCATAGACAAAGTAGATGTCCTAACCGACTTGCCAAAACTATAGTTTGTTAACAAGAAATTTGTGGAGTGGTTGAAAAACGAATTTTAATGACTCCAACCTAAGTGTATGTAAACCTCCGACTTCAACTGTATGTAGTTAGTAAAGACAAACCTGCTTGAGTTTTGCCGGGTGGATTTAGAACTGAGCCAAACTATTGTCTGCCGCAGGGTAGGGGTGGACCGATCTATTGCGTTCGTTTGGAGGGGTGAACTCAAACAATACTGTTTAAATGGACCTTGTTACAAGTTCCCTGTAATTGGTTTACTCAGGCCTCCTCCCTGATATTAAGCTTACTGCTGCTGTGTTGAACCACACACACGCACACACACACACTCAACAATTCTTCCTTGAACAAAACAGAACTGTTCATTCATAGACAGTGTTACTTTGGTTATTCATGATTTATTATATTGTACTGGAGAGAGAGATCTAAAAAATACAGGCTATTAAGGGGATGTTCGTTGCGTTCCTTGTAGTTACAAATAAGTGTTAATGACGTTTATCCGGGTCTATTTGCACATCTGGGGCCTACCTGTGAAACGACACACACACAAACGCACACCCTCATCTCCACAACTCCACACCAGCATTAACCAAGCAGCAGTTGAGACAAGACACACCTCTACCGGATTCTGTTTCATACTCAAACACGTATCTTTTCTGAATCTTCTCGCTGAACTCCTTCGAGTTTGCATTTGGTATACCTTTCTATGCCTTTGTGTACCCAGAGCTCTGGTTTGTGTCTTTCTATAGAACAAGGAACTGGAATTCTCAACTCAAGTGAAAGGAGAAGTGATGCCAGCGTTGGGTCCTTGGAACAGCGACGTAACGAAATTAAACTCCCATTGACAGAACATCACCTTGATTTATTCCATTGCGTCAAACAGCGAATACATCAAGATTGTATTCAATGAGTTTGGATGAGCTCTTCGTTAGTATAGACGTGCCTGTACACATCTGTTTGCATGTGTGTTTGAAGTGGATCATGTAAATATGTACCACGTCTACCAGGGCCTAGCATAAACTGGTTGTGGTGTCCCGACAAGTTCTCTAAAACACTTTGAGGACCACCAACACTGTGTGGACAGTGAGAAGTTGGATGTAAACTAGGTCTCTGGATCTCCAAATATTACATTGTAAACATTTGAGGGTAACGGATGATGGAAAAATAAACGCTTTACATGGATCATTATCATTCCCTTGCTTCAAGTTTGACATCAGGGAAGTTAGAGGTTAGAGGTTACTGTTGGCTGTTCTATTATTATTATGTTTTACAGAGTAGGCCTATATCTATCCCTTTCAATTATGTCCCAACCTTTGACTCTATCATTCTTAGAGACACACAGCAATCTGATGTGTAAAACATCAAACAGAAAGAACTCCGTATCAGAATCAGTGGGAAGGAAGGCCTATTGTATGGTGACAGGCACATATAGCGAGACTCCACCTTCTGCTCAATGAATAGTAATTATCTGCCTCCTCTACTCCCCTGACATGCTGTTCAGGAGCAACAACAGACAGCATCTTACTGTCTAACATATGAGACAAGAACTAAGCAAGTACCCTGAAAACTATAAATTAATTCCTTTCTCCTCATCTCCTTTCCATTATCCGTAGCCTTGAGCGTGGAATCGGACGGCAAAGTCACAAGATAGGTGAAATATTTCACCTATACCCAGTATTTTTTTTATATGACTGCAGATGAAAGACAGGAAGCCACTTTAGTCTAATGAGACACACACACACACAGTCTGGTCAGCTGTGGATGCTTTACACAGCTCTATAAAACAACCATGCTGTGCTTTAACAGAGTCACTCAGCCTTGAGGCTGCAACTAGCCTCTTTAGAAAATGTCACAGAGAGCTTTTCCCTTTGACCATATGCAAACAATTATACAGGGCCTAGAGGACGTAGTGCATCTGGTGGCAGTATGTTGAGGCAAGGATGCATCCCCTGGCCCTCTAAAACAGGATGTGATGCGAGCTGCCAGACCTAAATGAATGTGAGAGGAATCGGAGCCCTGTTCATATTAATTACAAAATGTACCTTTCCTTTCTAGCTTCCTTGGGCTGCGTTTACACAGGCAGCCCAATTCTGATATTTCTTCCACAAATTGGTCTTTTGACAAATCACTTCAAATCTTTTCACATCAGATCTTTTTCAGAGCTTATCTGATTGGTCACAATACCAATTAGTGAACAAAAATATCAGAATTGGTCTGCCTGTGTAAATGCAGTCTTGGAGTCACTGATCACCCGATTGGTTAGGCGAACACAATGCTTATCCAATCATGCTGAGTGATTACTTCCAGGGAAGGGAGGAAGGACAGATATTTTTTGAAGTGTTGTTATAGGTCCTAAATATAAAATACATTGTGTTTCCTGTTCCCCTATGCAGTTTCACAGAAAGCTTCACTCACAGCTTTTATGTTGGTCCTAAGGTAGCCCAGTCTTGATTCTCCACCTGTGGTTCAGGTGCACCTGCAGTGTAGGGTACAGTATAAAACATTGGATTAATCCAATGCTACAGAGGAAATGAGCCAAAGAGGAGAATTGGAATTAGGCTCCTGTGAGGTCCAGAGACAGTACTATAATATCAACCCTTACTTCTACTAAAAGACAGACATTCTCTAATCTACTTGAGTACTTCTGAAAATAAAACAATCAAAGCCACAGTTAGGAATTACTCGATCCAGATCCAATATATCAGTCCAGTTTTGTGTTTGTTAATTGGCAAAGCGACTGCAATTATGCGGAAGGAGTTTAAGAGGAATTCTGCCACCTCAGCAAGACCATGCGGAATGGTGTAATCAGCCGACTATAATCCTCTGCACACACACACACACTCACACATTGACCCTTGGTTGACTAGCCCGTGTTCAGTACTCAATAGGAGAGATGGATAATGAGTGGAATCAGGAGGCGGGCTTGTACATAATGTGACATAAATCAATATGTGAAGTGAGACTAATTAATAACGTTATATTATGTTATATCATATTCACAGCAATTCCCTTCATCCCAATAACACTAATACACTCAAAGACCTACTAAAGTGACTCTATTATTGTTGTTTTCAGATCTCTGCCACTTGGATCATAGCGATGGAGGCTTCTATTCACTATGAATGAAATTATTGATACTGTGGAACTGAGAACAGGAAGTCAATTACTCTAAATGCCGCTTTCCCTGTGGTCTATCCACAAACACACACACACTCACACACACCTGCTGCAGACAGACCCTCACATAAACACTGCATCCTTAAATAGCCTGGACACACACACACGCAGTCCCCAGTCTGTTTCTCCCAGCTGACTCTAGCCTAGTCTGCAGTTGTTGTCCCACAGGCATGGCTGGTGATGACTCAGGGGAGTCTTCCATACTGGCTGTTTTCCTAGATGGAATGCAACAGTGCTGTGATGTCTTTGTTGAGAGGAAGAGAACATTTTCGAGGTCACTCAGATACAGTATCTTCAACGCAGAGTAAGAAATATCTTGTTATATCTTGTTTTTGTTATGTAACTAACTACTGTGTATTGGTAGTTGCTATCTGTTGTCTGTTATGGAAACATGTTATGGAGAGTTTGTTGGTGAGCCACAGGTCCTTTTTAACCACGGGATATTTGTCTGTCTCATTGCCCCCATCACATTGGCAGCTCCTACTTTCCCCGAGATATAGTAAATGGTCACATCGAAGACCACAGATTTTAAATTCCAGACACGTTCACAGAGTAACGCATTAACACACAGTTTTATCATTTCAAGGCAGCAGTTTCCACTGCTGTATACTCTCTCTTGTTTCAGGGTTATTAAGTACATCTTTATACAGTAGAAGGACATTAAACCATGTTAGTGCCATTCGACGAGAGTCACTTTGATTGAACACGTGTGTGTATTGACATGCTTCTTGTTGCTTTAAAGATCGGCTCGCGCCGGTCACGTCTGCTGTGGGATCAAAGGTTGTTTCTGTGACTTCACCGAGCACTGGAGTGAAACTGCTGCTCTTCACAACTGTCACAAAGCTGTTTCCTGTTGGCTCTAGTCCTCCTCCTTTCAACCCTCTTTTTTTCCTTCACTTCTATGCTTTCCGTCTCTCTTATTCTGTCTGAAAGGACTTTGTGTGTGTGTGCGTATGTGGGTGCGTGCGTGCCTATTTGTGAGCATATGTACTTGTGTGGCCTATTGTCTATAATAAATAATGATGAAATACCAATCAACAGCATAATTCTTTTGTAAAATTACACTAAACAATTACATTTCCTTGTGTAGCCTGTAGAGGAGCCTGTTGTCTGTGGGCCCATAGAGAACGATCAACCTTGAAGAATCTACTGAGCCATCTGCTATGTAATGACTGCTCTTTGCGGGAGACTGACGTTGCTCAGCAAGGGCCACTCACACATACATACAAACAGACAAATGACTCATCATATCAGCTGAACTACTGACAACACATATAACCCTCCATATCATATCAGCTGAACTACTGACACACATATAACCCTCCATATCATATCAGCTGTCCTACTGACAACACACATAACCCTCCATATCATATCAGCTGAACTACTGACACACATATAACACTCCATATCATATCAGCTGAAGTACTGACAACACATATAACCCTCCATATCATATCAGCTGAACTACTGACACACATATAACCCTCCATATCATATCAGCTGAACTACTGACACACATATAACCCTACATATCATATCAGCTGAACTACTGACAACACACATAACCCTCCATATCATATCAGCTGAACTACTGACAACACACATATAACCCTCCATATCATATCAGCTGAACTACCGACACACATATAACCCTCCATATCATATCAGCTGAACTACTGACACACACATAACCCTCCATATCATATCAGCTGAACTACTGACACACATATAACCCTACATATCATATCAGCTGAACTACTGACACACATATAACCCTCCATATCATATCAGCTGAACTACTGACAACACATATAAAAATCCATATCATATCAGCTGAACTACTGACAACACATATAACCCTCCATATCATATCAGCTGAACTACTGACACACATTTAACCCTCCATATCATATCAGCTGAACTACTGACACACATATAACCCTCCATTTCATATCAACTGAACTACTGACACACATATAACCCTCCATATCATTTCAGCTGAACTACTGACACACACATAACCCTCCATATCATATCAGCTGAACTACTGACAACACATATAACCCTCCATATCATAACAGCTGAACTACTGACAAAACATAACCCTCCATATCATATCAGCTGAACTACTGACAACACATATAACCCTCCATATCATATCAGCTGAACTACTGACAACACATATAACCCTCCATATCATATCAACTGAACTACTGACACACATATAACCCTCCATATCATATCAGCTGAACTACTGACACACATATAATTCTCCATATCATATCAGCTGAACTACTGACAACACATATAACCCTCCATATCATATCAGCTGAACTACTGACACACACATAACCCTCCATATCATATCAGCTGAACTACTGACAACACATATAACCCTCCATATCATATCAGGTGAACTACTGACACACATATAACACTCCATATCATATCAGCTGAACTACTGACACACATATAACCCTCCATATCATATCAGCTGAACGACTAACACACATATAACCCTCCATATCATATCAGCTGAACTACTGACACACATATAACCCTCCATATCATATCAGCTGAATTACTGACACCACATATAACCCTCCATATCACAACAGCTGAACTACTGACACACACATAACCCTCCATATCATATCAGCTGAACTACTGACAACACATATAACCCTCCTTATCATATCAGCTGAACTACTGACACACATATAACCCTCCATATCATATCAGCTGAACTACTGACACACATATAACCCTCCATATCATATCAGTTGAACTACTGACAACACATAACCCTCCATATCATATCAGCTGAACTACTGACAACACATATAACCCTCCATATCATATCAGCTGAACTACTGACACACATATAACCCTCCATATCATATCAGCTGAACTACTGACACACATATAACCCTCCATTTCATATCAACTGAACTACTGACACACATATAACCCTCCATATCATATCAGCTGAACTACTGACACACATATAACCCTCCATATCATATCAGCTGAACTACTGACACACACATAACCCTCCATATCATATCAGCTGAACTACTGACAACACATATAACCCTCCATATCATAACAGCTGAACTACTGACAAAACATAACCCTCCATATCATATCAGCTGAACTACTGACAACACATATAACCCTCCATATCATATCAGCTGAACTACTGACAACACATATAACCCTCCATATCATATCAACTGAACTACTGACACACATATAACCCTCCATATCATATCAGCTGAACTACTGACACACATATAACCCTCCATATCATATCAGCTGAACTACTGACAACACATATAACCCTCCATATCATATCAGCTGAACTACTGACACACACATAACCCTCCATATCATATCAGCTGAACTACTGACAACACATATAACCCTCCATATCATATCAGCTGAACTACTGACACACATATAACCCTCCATATCATATCAGCTGAACTACTGACACACATATAACCCTCCATATCATATCAGCTGAACGACTAACACACATATAACCCTCCATATCATATCAGCTGAACTACTGACACACATATAACCCTCCATATCATATCAGCTGAATTACTGACACCACATATAACCCTCCATATCACAACAGCTGAACTACTGACACACACATAACCCTCCATATCACAACAGCTGAACTACTGACACACACATAACCCTCCATATCATATCAGCTGAACTACTGACAACACATATAACCCTCCATATCATATCAGCTGAACAACTGACAACACACATATAACCCTCCATATCATATCAGCTGAACAACTGACAACACATATAACCCTCCATATCATATCAACTGAACTACTGACACACATATAACCCTCCAAATCATATCAGCTGATCTACTGACAACACATATAACCCTCCCTATCATATCAGCTGAACTACTGACACACACATATAACCCTCCATATCATATCAGCTGAACTACTGACAACACATATAACCCTCCATATCATATCAGCTGAACTACTGACAACACATAACCCTCCATATCATATCAACTGAACTACTGACACACATATAACCCTCCATATCATATCAGCTGAACTACTGACAACACATATAACCCTCCATATCATATAAAATGTGAAGGAACAGCCAAAAGCATCCAAAGCTCTGTTAGGTTAGTGAGCCCTCAGCCACGAGGTGAGAGCACTGCACTGCTAAATACTGTTACCTTTGTTTCCACTTGTTTCCCTGGTTATCGCCTGGCACCTGCTGTATGGCATGAGAGAGAGGGAGAGATGAGGGGGGACATAAGCATTAGACACTAGAAATTGAGTCTGCTAGGCATTTTGTAGAAGAGAAGTGAGTTAAATCAGAGGGGAATATTGAATCATTACTACTTCTCCCATGGTCTGCCAAATGAAGTCCCATTCATCATTCAGATCAGCCTTAGCAGCCAATAACTGAACCACAACCAGGAAACATATTGATGATGCATGTGGAGCATGAGCCATTACATAATTACTGTGTGTGTGCGTGTGTGTGAAAGAGAGAGAGGATGACAAAAATAATGTGAGATTGAGAAAGAGCGGGGGAATGTGTGATCTGTGTGTTTATGTTACGTATGACTGGTAGTTAAAACATGGGAGTAGTGAGTATATGCTTTGTGAGTATATGGGAGTATATGCTTTATGCTTTGCATGTCTGTAAATGTGTGTGTGTATAAAGGTGTGTTTCCAAAAGCAAACTCTCCACTGGCTGCTCTGTGCTCTTGTTCTAGGACTGAAATAAATCTGCATCCAACAGCTGGCTGCATAGTGATAGCAAAAAGTAATGCATTCCTTACTATCACAATAATAAGGCACAGTCAGATCTCAAATCATATCTCCAAATATGGTTCCCAGACAGTCTCTCTCTCTGTGACTCCACTCCTGGGTGCTGTCTGCGTTCTACACTGTAATCAAGGATTCCAATTCCACATGGAAGAATTATTGGGGTGACCAGAAGAAGAGATGTGGATCAATGTCAAAGTTTTTGGTGTCTGTTTGACATACCGTACATACAGCAGTTGATTTTTGTTAAGGGGTGGTTCATCAGTGGGCAGTGGCAATGCGGTGAAAACCCCTGTAATTCGATCCATTTTAATTCGACTCCTTTTACACAAAATCACCTCCAATTCTGTGCATTGAAATGCCAGCCAGTGGATCTGGCCTCTTCTGTGTCTCTATTGAGATATACTGTATGTCACATATGTCATGTGGAGCCTGAATACATCATCTTGACTGAGTTGCCAGCTGGTGGGAAGAGAGGGGACAACTGATCGTGGACTACATGAAAAGAAGGGCCGAACACGCCCCAATTCATATCGAAGGGGCTGGAGGGGAGCGGGTCAAGAGTTTCAAGTTCCTTGGTGTCCACATTACCAACAAACTATCATGGTGCAAACTAGAGGTCGACCGATTAATCAGACAGGCCGATTAATTAGGGCCGATTTCAAGTTTTCATAACAATCGGAAATCTGTATTTTTGGGCGCCAATTTCCGATTATTTAAAAAATAAAATAATATATATTTTTTTTTTTAATACCTTTTATTTAACTAGGCAAGTCAGTTAAGATACACATTCTTATTTTCAATGACTGCCTCTAGGAACTGTGGGTTAACTGCCTTGTTCAGGGGCAGAACGACAGATTTTCACCTTGTCAGCTCAGTGGTTTCAATCTTGCAACAGCACAGTTAACCAGTCCAACGCTCTAACCATTGCACTCCACAAGTAGCCTGCCTATTACGTGAATGCAGTAGAAGCCAAGGTAAATTGATAACTAGCATTAAACTTATCTTGTAAAAAACTATCAATCATAATCACTAGTTATAACTACTAATCCAGTTTAGAAGGCAATATTAATGAAATTGTGTCATTTCTCTTGAATTCATTGCACGCAGAGTCAGGGTATATGCAACAGTTTGGGCCGCCTGACTCATTGCGAACTAATTTGCCAGAAATTTACGTAATTATGACATACATTGAAGGTTGTGCAATGTAACAAGAATATTTAGACTTCGGGATGTTTCCCGTTAGATAAAATACCGAACGGTTCCGTATATTTCACTGAAATAATAAACGTTTTGTTTTCAAAATGATAGTTTCCGGATTCGATCATATTAATGACCAAAGGGCTCGTATTTCTGTGTGTTAGTTATTATGTTATAATTAAGTCTGATTTGATAGAGCAGTCTGACTGAGCAGCAGCAGGCCCGTAATCATTCATTCAAACAGCACTTTCGTGTGTTTCGCCAGCAGCTCTTTGCAAGCACAGCGTTGTTTATGACTTCATGCCTATCAGCCTAATGGCTGGTGTAACCAATGTGAAATGGCTAGCTAGTTAGCTGGGTGTGCGCTCATACTGTTTCAAACGTCACTCGCTTTTAGATTTGGAGTAGTTATTCCCCTTGTGCTGCAAGGGCCGCGGCTTTTGTGGAGCGATGGGTAACGATGCTTCGAGTGTGGCTGAAGGAGGGGGACGGAAGCTATACTGTTACACTGGCAATACTATAGTGCCTATAAGAACATCCAATAGTCAAAGGTATATGAAATACAAATGGTATAGAGAGAAATAGTCCTATAAATACTATATTAACTACAACCTAAAACCTCTTACCTTGGAATATTGAAGTCTCATGTTAAAAGGAACCACCAACTTTCATATGTTCTCATGTTCTGAGGAAATTAAACGTTAGCTTTTTTACATGGCACATATTTTACATGGCACACAATTTTACACGGCACATATTTTACATGGCACATATTACTTTCTTCTCCAACACTTTGTTTTTGCATTATTTAAACCAAATTGAATAAGTGTTAATTCAGTACTGTTGTAATTGTCATTATTACAAATAAACAAATATAATCGGTATCGGCTTTTTTGGTCCTCCAATAATCGGTATCGGTATCGGCGTGGAAAAATCATAGTCGGTTGACCTCTAGTCCAAACACACCAAGACAGTCATTAAGAGGGCACGACAACACCTTTTCCCCCTCAGCAGACTGAAAAGTTTTGCTATGGGTCCCCAGATCCTCAAAAAGTTCTACAGCTGCACCATCGACAGCATCCTGACCGGTTGCATCAACGCCTAGTATGGCAACAGCTCGGCATCCAAGCTCCATTCAGGACCTATATACGGTGTCAGAAGGCCCAAAACATGTTCGAAGACTCCAGTCACCCAAGTCATAGACTGTTCTCTCTGCTACCACATGGCAAGCGGTACTGGAGCGGCAAGTCTAGGTCCAAAAGCTTCCTTAACAACTTCTACCCCCAAGCCATGCTGAACAATTAATCAATTAATCATTAATCAATCAATTAATCAAATGGCC
The DNA here is from genome assembly GCF_036934945.1 of Oncorhynchus masou masou. Lineage (NCBI taxonomy): Eukaryota > Metazoa > Chordata > Actinopteri > Salmoniformes > Salmonidae > Oncorhynchus > Oncorhynchus masou. Next base: position 1,346,442 of record NC_088230.1, read on the forward strand.
ACCCGGACTATTTACGTTGACCCCCCCGTTGATCCTTGTTTTTAGACTACTGCTACTCACGGTTTATTATCTATGCATAGTCCCTTTGCCCCTACCTACATGTACAAATTACCTCAGCTTACCTGCACCCCCGCACATTGATGCCCCCTGTATATTGCCTCGGTATTGTTATTTTATTGTGTTACTTTTATTATAATTTTTACTTTAGTTTATTTAGTAAATACTTTCTTAACTCTATTTCTTGAACTGCATTGTTGGTTAAGGGTTTGTAAGTAAGCATCTCACGGTAAGGTACCTGTTGTATTTGGCGCATGTGACAAATCAAATTTAATTTGATTTGAAATCATGGCCAATCAATTGAATTTACCACTGGTGGACTCCAATCAAGTTGTAGAAACATCTCAAGGATGATCAATGGAAACATAATGCACCTGAGCTCAATTTTTTGTCTCATAGCAAAGGGTCTGAATAATTATGTTTTAACCTGTTTTCGCTTTATCGTTATGGGGTATTGTGTGTAGATTGAGGGGGAAAAATATTTGATTAATTTTAGAATAAGGCTATAACGTAACAAAATGTGGAAAAAGTAAAGGGGTCTAAATACATTCCGAATGCACTGTATGTACAGTGAGTGGTCCCTCAGGTCAGTTGTCTTGGGCCATTACTATTCTCTAATTTTACAAATGATTTGCCACTGGTCTTACACAAAGCTAGAATGACTATGTATGCAGATGATTCTACACTCTACATGTCAGCACCCAGTGAGGTCACTGACATTCTAAATAACGAGTCATTCAGTATCAGAATGGATTATTAATAATGAACTGGTCTTAAATGCATCTGAAACTGAAAGCTTTGTGTGTGGTTCAAAACATCCTCCAAGACCTAAACATCAACTGGATGTGTGCATAAAGGGTGTGACTAGGTGACCATATTACCGCCACACCGGTGGTCATGAAGGAAGTCAAATTCCACATGACCATTTAGTCACATAATTAAGCTTCTCCAAACTCTGATGCTGCTGGTCATTAGTAGCCTACCAAACTTGCTAACTACCTGGTACTCAGCACCCTAATCACTCTGACATCAATGAGAATGCATTTGAAAATCTAATCAAACACTCATGTTGTGCAACATTTCTATAGGCTATGCAATTGCGAGAGACAACAGAGTGATGGCCGCTAAAAAAAAAACAAGCATCCCATCAGCTTTCTATAGGCTAGGCCTACTATATTTATTTCTCAACTTTCCTAATATAAAACAGGATCTGTGGGTCCCCCGTGGGACGGTTGAGCTAACGTAGGCTAATGTGATTAGCATTAAGTAACAAGAACCTTTCCCAGGACACAGACATATCTGATCTTGGCAGAAAGCTTAAAATCTTGTTAATTTGACTGCACTGTCCAATTTACAGTAGCTATCACAGTGAAAGAATACCATGCATGCTATTGTTTGAGGAGAGTGCACAGTTATGAATTGAAAATGTATTAATAAACCAATTAGGCACATTTGGGCAGTCTTGATCCAACATTTTGAACACAATGCAATGATTCATTGGATCAGTCTAAAACGTTGCACATACACTGCTGCCATCTAGTGACCAAAATCTAAATTGTGCCTGGGCTGGAATAATACATTATGACCTTTCTCTTGCATTTCAAAAAAATACAAACAAACACCTGTTTTTTTCTTTGTATTATCTTTTACCAGATCTAATGTGTTAAATTCTCCTACATTAATTTAACATGTCCACAAACCTCAAAGTGTTTCCTTTCAAATGGTATCAAGAATATGCATGTCCTTGCTTCAGGTCCTGAGCTACAGGCAGTTAGATTTGGGTATGTCATTTCAGGTCCTGAGCTACAGGCAGTTAGATTTGGGGATGTCATTTTAGGTCCTGAGCTACGGGCAGTTAGATTTGGGGATGTCATTTTAGGTCCTGAGCTACAGGCAGTTAGATTTGGGTATGTCATTTTAGGTCCTGAGCTACAGGCAGTTAGATTTGGGTATGTCATTTCAGGTCCTGAGCTACAGGCAGTTAGATTTGGGGATGTCATTTTAGGTCCTGAGCTACAGGCAGTTAGATTTGGGTATGTCATTTTAGGTCCTGAGCTACAGGCAGTTAGATTTGGGTATGTCATTTTAGGTCCTGAGCTACAGGCAGTTAGATTTGGGTATGTTATTTTAGGTCCTGAGCTACAGGCAGTTAGATTTGGGTATGTCATTTTAGGTCCTGAGCTACAGGCAGTTAGATTTGGGTATGTCATTTCAGGTCCTGAGCTACAGGCAGTTAGATTTGGGTTTGTCATTTTAGTCAATTGAAAAAAGTGGCAGATCCTTAAAGAATATTTTAAGCACATGTCTTATATTTACAACAGGAATATAGCCTACCTGGCTGGCATGAAAATGAACCATGGGGAAAAGTGTCCTCCATTCGCTATTTAAGTGCAAAGATGACATGTATTTGTTCCCGCTGCCCCTGTTTCGATACAGGTGCATGATAACGGTCCATTCTACATCCAAACAAATGTCACACATATATTATTTGGTATATGTATTAAAAATTAAATCAAGGAAAGTCAGATGGGTGACAATATCAGCCTATCACTTGTGAATTATGGGATTCTGAGTGGCGCAGTGGTCTAAGGCACTGCATCTCAGTGTTAGAGGCATCACTACAGACCCTGGTTCGATTCCGGGCGGTATCACAACCGGCCGTGATTGGGAGTCCCATATGGCAGTGCATAATTGGCCCAGCGTCGTCCTGGTTAGGGTTTCGCCAGGGTAGGCCATCATTGTAAATAAGATTTTTTTCTTAACTGACTTGCCTAGTTAAATAAATAAATAATATATTATCACTTGTGATGCCTATTTTTGCGACTTTTTCGAATCATAGTCGCACACCTCATGTAGCCTAGCCCATTGGCCTAAATGTTTTTAATAAGGTTTGTATCACATCTAAAGCGGCCAAATAACTTCTTAAAATGAAGCACATTAATCCGCTTTACAAGGAGTGTGGAGCCTAACTGGCAAATATATAAACAGCGCGTGAGTTTCAAGTTTGCGGAAGCTCATTTCCACCATAAAAATGCACTTTTATAATAAAAGCATTACATGCATAATTGGTGTTTTCCGCGAATGAAACATTTGCGCTTATAGCCTACTACTATGTAGTATAATGTGAAGAAATAGCCTAGTGGTTTATCAACATTTTAATGTAAACGTTCGGATCTGTTACATCAGCCACATTGCATAAACACATGTGTTTTGATGCTAGTGGTTGTATTAATTTGGGATCTATCGCATCTCACAACTGTCCCAGACTATGTATGGAATATTTATTTCTCAAACAGAATAGAATATGTCGACTTTTGTACTAGTATATTGACATAGGCTAGTGCTTTTTCTGTTCGTTAGGCCTACTCATCTTGTTGGTCATCTTGTTGGCTGACGAAAAGTAAATGTGGACAGTTCTTCCAAATCGCACCTCGGAATTGGATAAAGATGAGCGCCGTTGCGTTCCGGATGTGTCTGTCTTCATTTGTAGCCTGTGACAAAACCCCAATGACTTGACGGAGAACCATGTGAGTGAGAGGGCTTCCGATTGCACAGCACACCAAGGGAGAAGGCTACAACACAGCACTCCGGGCCGCAAAAGGCATGGATTTTTTAGGGTGCATTACGGCCACAAAAAGGGGATGCCGCCGTGAAATTTGAGGCATTATCAAGAGCTTGTCAAATTGTGAATGAGAGACTATTGGAGTGTGTACAGCCTGCGCAAAAAACTAGGCAGAGCTCATGCCTTTCTGGAGAATCATCATTAGAATCTCATCATGCAGCCTTACAATTTAAAAAGCAAAACATAGCACAACGTTTGTAGAACAACTAAAGTTACATTAATAACTCTAAATTAAGCATACAGGACTACCTATTTCTTTGTTAACTGCTCAACACAGAATAGCCGTATGTGTGCACTCCCTCAAATCGTTTGGAGACAATAATTATATTTTATTCAGCTTTGTTCGATTGTAATTCTTCATAATATAAAATCATGTCACGGAATTATAAGCAAATCGTGTCTGCTAAATGAACTAGTGTAGCGCACATCCATTTGGCATAGCCATATCATGACCTAAAATAAGGACAACTGAGTATGCTATTATATTCTTCTGAAATAGACTACATTTTCTTTATAACATGCCTCTTTAGATCTGTCTGGGGGATTTATTGTGAAGGTGTAGGCTATTTTACATGGATTAATTAGACTTTTTTTTTTAAATGGCTTACAGGCTATGTGTGGAAACCAGGAGATGATAAATGTGTTTATGTTAATTAACGGCCCATTCCCGTGAGACCGACAGTTATTTAATCACCTGCCGACGAAATGTCGTGACCGCCACAGCCCTAGGTGTGACCATTGGGAATTTTGAGGAAGCTAAGCTCATAGGTATAACATTGGATGGTGAATTATTATGGTTAAGTCATATTGACAAAGTTGTTGTGAAGATGGGGAGGGGTATGTCTGTTATTAACAGATGTTCTGCTTCTTTGTTTTTACACACAAATCAACTGTACTAGTTAAGGCTCTGGTCTTGTCTCGTCTTGATTACTGCCCAGTAATATGGTCAAGTGCAGCAAAGAAAGAACTAACAAAGCTGAAGCTGCTCAAAACAGATGAGCAAATACATAACTAACATATGTATACCTCACTTTTGTTGCTTATTAGAAATAGCTGTATGGTCGATAGGGCTTTAGACGTTTGACTCGGGGGTACGGTTTTCGACTCGGGGGTACGGTTTTCAACTCTCCCGGAATTGACCTTTTACCTCCCAGGGAGCAGCTAAAGCCGAATGAAATGAATACTTTCAAATGTACCGTGTTGAAGGCGGAATGACTTTCATGATCTCACAGAGGAACCAGCATGGTTTGATCCCAAGTGGCAACCCGAGTCGCAGGTGATGCTTCAGCCTTCGAACCAATCTCTGACCTTGTGTAGGCCTAACGTATTCCATTACAGGCTCAGTGGCATACCATGGCCTGGCTGGGTCTCATTCAAAACCTGCAGCACAAAGCTCACGTTCTGCCTGGTCAAAGAGTGAAGAACAACAACACAGGGAGATGGACAGCATGGCTCTATGCAGTGATTAGACCCTACTGGACATGTGACTGGCCAGGTTGTCTATGTATGTTCCTGTTCCCAAGAAAGCTAAGGTAACTGAGCTAAACGACTACCGCCCCGTAGCACTCACTTCCGTCATGAAGTGCTTTGAGAGACTAGTCAAGGACCATATCACCTCCACCCTACCTGACACCCTAGACCCACTCCAATTTGCTTAACGCCCAAATAGGTCCACAGACGATGCAATCTCAACCACACTGCACACTGCCCTAACCCTTCTGGACAAGTGGAATACCTATGTGAGAATGCTGTTCATCGACTACAGCTCAGCATTTAACACCATAGTACCCTCCAAACTCATCATCAAGTTCGAGACCCTGGGTCTCGACCCCGCCCTGTGCAACTGGGTACTGGACTTCCTGACGGGCCGCCCCCAGGTGGTGAGGGTAGGTAACAACATCTCCACCCCGCTGATCCTCAACACGGGGGCCCCACAAGGGTGCGTTCTGAGCCCTCTCCTGTACTCCCTGTTCACCCACGACTGCGTGGCCACGCACGCCTCCAACTCAATCATCAAGTTTGCGGACGACACAACAGTGGTAGGCTTGATTACCAACAACGACGAGACGGCCTACAGGGAGGAGGTGAGGGCCCTCGGAGTGTGGTGTCAGGAAAATAACCTCACACTCAACGTCAACAAAACTAAGGAGATGATTGTGGACTTCAGGAAACAGCAGCGGGAATACCCCCCTATCCACATCAATGGAAGAGTAGTGGAGAGGGTAGTAAGTTTTAAGTTCCTCGGCATATACATCACAGACAAACTGAATTGGTCCACCCACACAGACAGCATCGTGAAGAAGGCGCAGCAGCGCCTCTTCAACCTCAGGAGGCTGAAGAAATTCGTCTTGCCACCAAAAGCACTCACAAGCTTCTACAGATGCACAATCGAGAGCATCCTGTCGGGCTGTATCACCGCCTGGTACGGCAACTGCTCCGCCCACAACCGTAAGGCTCTCCAGAGGGTCGTGAGGTCTGCACAACGCATCACCGGGGGCAAACTACCTGCCCTCCAGGACACCTACACCACCCGATGTCACAGGAAGGCCATAAAGATTATCAAGGACAACAACCACCCGAGCCACTGCCTGTTCACCCCGCTATCATCCAGAAGGCGAGGTCAGTACAGGTGCATCAAAGCTGGGACTGAGAGACTGAAAAACAGCTTCTATCTCAAGGCCACTAACATTGAATGGCTGCTGCCAACACACTGACTCAACTCCAGCCACTTTAATAATGGGAATTGATGGGAATTGATTTAAATATATCACTAGCCACTTTAAACAATGCTACTTAATATAATGTTTACATACCCTACATTATTTATCTCATATGTATACGTATATACTGTACTCTATATCATCTACTGCATCTTTATGTAATACATGTATCACTAGCCACTTTAAACTATGCCACTTTGTTTACATACTCATCTCATATGTATATACTGTACTCGATACCATCTACTGCATCTTGCCTATGCCGCTCTGTACCATCACTCATTCATATCTTTATGTACATATTCTTTATCCCTTTACACTTGTGTGTATATGGTAGTAGTTTTGGAATTGTTAGCTAAATTACTCGTTGGTTATTACTGCATTGTCGGAACTAGAAGCACAAGCATTTCGCTACACTCGCATTAACATCTGCTAACCATGTGTATGTGACAAATAAAATTTGATTTGATTTGATTTTATGTGACTCCAAATCTGTGTAAGCCTTCTGGGATAAAGGCTGACAGCTGGGTGTCTCCAGGTTTCATCCATGGTTACTCATCATATGACAAATCCTATTTTCACTTAGTCTCCAATTGACTCTAATGCATGACTAAGTGAACATTTTACTTAAGTGGAGGATTCGCCCCCAAGCTTGGGTAGTTTGGTGAACCACCTCCCCTACCTACATGCCGAGACCTCCGTTGGAAAGTTCCACTGAAGACTCTTGAGGTTCTTTGTGGAGGTTGACTGATTAATCGGCATTGCCGAGTAATTAGGGCCGATTTCAAGTTTTCATAACAATCGGTAATCGTCATTTTTGGATGCCGATTATGGCTGATTACATTGCACTCCACGAGGAAACTGCTGTATTTATCATCATTAGTCATTTAGGTCAACATTGGATCATTCAGAGATCCTCACTGAACTTCTGGAGAGAGTTTGCTGCACTGAAAGTAAAGGGGCTGAATAATTTTGCACGCCCAATTTTTCAGTTTTTGATTTGTTAAAAAAGTTTGAAATATCCAATAAATGTCGTTCCACTTCATGATTGTGTCCCACTTGTTGTTGATTCATCACAAGAAAAATACAGTTTTATATCTTTATGTTTGAAGCCTGAAATGTGGCAAAAGGTTGCAAAGTTCAAGGGGGCCGAATACTTTCGCAAGGCACTGTATATAAAAATCGACAGATTAATCGGTATCTGCTTTTTTTGGTCCTCCAATAATCGGTATCGGCATTGAAAAATCATAATCGGTCAACCTCTAGTTCTTTGGGACAGTGAGGTGGCTAGGGATTGTTAATTCAATACAGCTATTTATGGTGATAAATACACCATATTTATTTCCTCACTGATATTTTGAAAACTTTCGGGACTTTGTGACAAGCACCGCCTTCCTGTGGCCAGAAGCAGACCTTGTTCTACCGAAGCGAACAGTCCCTGAGTTTAAGCGACCAGTGAATTTCAGTTCTCTCTCGCTCTCTCGATGGCACATTATGGTATTTCACCCAGTAGATATGGAAATTTATCAAAATTGGCTTTGTTTTCGAATTCTTTGTGGATCTGTGTAATCTGAGGGAAGTATGTGTCTGTAATATTGTTCTCACTCACACATACACACACACACACACACACACACACACACACACACACACACACACACACACACACACACACACACACACACACACACACACACACACACACACACACACACACGGCGAGAGAGGGGAAGTGTGAGGTAGTTAGCAGTAGTCTGCTACCATTTGTCAAAGAAAATACATTGACCCAATGTAACTGTTGGATTTGGAAGTTACAGAAATTAGTGAACATTTACAGATATTTCACAAAATTATATATTTTTTAAAGTACAGACAAGTATACAATGCTGTAGAATGTAGATGTGGAACTAATCCCCTGTGTGAAGCTAGCCACAATTTGCGGGTCACCTTCAACATAAGTTCCCCATTGAAACTAATCCAAACGGATACAAATTGTGGAGTAATGCCATTGTTAGACTAGTGCAAATAAAAGGGTAGAATGTTGTTATATAACTTCAAAATAAATACAATTAATGAATTTGACAAACAGTAAAATAGCAGTTCAAATCCCATTGCTGATAATTGTATAATTGCAGTGGCGACCAAGCATTCAGGGAAGGTGGGGCAGAGCCCCAACTGTTTTGAGCTCCTCTTGTTTAGCTATTTATTTTGGCATTCATTCATGTCACATATCACTTTGTAAAATTGACAAAATATATAATAGTGTTAATAAAGCCGCATACAAACAACTTTTTTGCTTTCTTAAGGCAGCTCCAAATTGCAGCTGTTTCAGCCTAGCTCAGTGCTTTCTGTACTGGTGGAGCAGCCAGCATAAAATACAGAGCGTAGGGGTTGGCAATGTTCTCTAGTTGCACCGTGATTGGCTCAGTGTTTTGTCACTCATGGGGACACTGCGTCCCTGCAAAATCTACAGGGAGAGCTAGAAAGTTCAAGCCCATTAGGTGCTGCCATAGATTTACATTAGAAGTGCCCATCCAAGAAGGCTCAAGGTCATTGGCTACAGATAAAATGACATCAAATCACGTTATATCTACCATAGCTTTGATTGGACTGATCATGTCAACATCCTACTTTCAAAGTCTTAGCTAACAATCTAGACAAGCAGTCATCATCATGAATCAAGTCGATAATCTACAAGTATATCCTTTTCAATACTTGTCATATGAAGAGAAATTATAGATAAAACGTATCGGTGCTCATCAGCCATTGGACATAAACATTACACAACAAGTTGGAAATCGCAAATTCAATAATGAGTGGTTTGGAAGGAATCAGTGGCTAACCGCAAGCGTTGCAAAGCAATCACTAGCCTGCTATTCAGTGGAAAGGGTGTGCGGTCCAAGTCTGGATTAAGGGTCTCTTTTCCAAGCTTAAAATTATAAACATTCACATGCAACACCATGGGCCAGAAAATATTGAATACATTGGCCATGCTATCAATGAGCATAACTACTGCTGCATTCAAAACAACTGGAAACTTGGAACTGGGAAATCTCAGCATTCAGTGAGATCACTGCAAACTCTGAAAAACGCTAGAATTAACTCGAACCCAGGCGCAGAGAAACACAGCAAGCAGAGATAAGGGTAAATCCAGTCTTAACAGAAACAAGGAAACCGGACAAGAGCACACTAATAAAACATGAGACCTAAGCAAAGATACAGGCCAACTGAGGAACCAAAATAACAAGGCAATGAGGTGAACAGAGAAGGTAATTAAACATAGGCAGGTTGCAAGTTCAAATCCCAGAGCTGACAAGGCACATCTCTGTTGTTCTGCCCCTGAACAGGCAGTTAACCCACTGTTCCCTAGGCTGTTATTGAAAAGAAGAATTTGTTCTTAACTGACTTGCCTAGTTAAATAAAGGTAAAATAGATGAATGCAATAAGTAATAGTCAGAGTAACAAGAAAAACAGGTAAGGGTGCCCTCCAGTGGTAACCTAAGGAAACAACAATCAAATAACAGAAACAGTGACAGTTTTGTAATGTCATCCAACTCGAAATTCCAAGTTGGCATCTCAGGCCTCTTTCTAGAGCTCCGACCTGAAGATCACTGAGTCATGATTCAACCTTGTTTTTTTACAGAGTTCCCAGATGTCTTGAAAGCACTGTAAATCCAGAGAATACCAGACTTTGATGACAAAGTTTGATCACACAATTTGCCCACAAGAAGGACCGCTGTGTCACCTTCCTTTTCAAGTGAGCACAGGACAAGGTGAGTCCAAAAATGTATTGTATGCTGCTGCATAAATGATGTAATATGCCGGAGAGATATGTATACTGTAGCTAAGAAAGTAATGCTAAGTGTATGTTGTGTAGAAAGCTGTTAGTCGGCCATGTGCCTCACCCTAATAATTTGGTCCTTTTCCCCTCATAACTTAGACTACTGTTCTGACTTGGTGGTGCACACGTAGCCTTTTTTAGAATGTGTATATGCACTGTACAGCTTTACCTACTGAGTGTGCACCTATGAAATGGTGTATCAGCCTACTCATTGACACCCACAGAATACAACTATGTCTAGTTTACACAATGTTGTTAACTTTGTTAATTTCACAGTGGGTTTGGAGTCCTGCAATAATAGCTAATATGCTAATATTTGTGTAAACTCTTTGGAATTATAGTCTGTGGGTGTCACTGAGTAAGATGATACCCCATTTCACGTGTGCACACTTTATAAGTAAGGCTGTAAAGTGATGTAAAGGGAGATGATTGTGGACTACAGGTAAAGGAGGACTGAGCACGCTCCCATTCTCATCGGCGGGGCTGTAGTGGAGCAGGTTGAGAGCTTCAAGTTCCTTGGCGTCCACATCACCAACAAATTAACATGGTTCAAGCACACCAAGACGGTCGTGAAGAGGGCACGACTAAACCTATTACCTCTCAGGAGACTGAAACATTTTGGCATGGGTCCTCAGATCCTCAAAAGGTTCTACAGCTGCACCATCGACAGCATCCTGACTGGGTGCATCAACGCCTAGTATGGCAACTGCTTGGCATCCAAGCTCCCTGCCATCCAGGACCTCTATACCAGGCGTGGAAGAACCTAAAAATTGTGAAAGACCCCAGCCACCCTAGTCATAGACCGTTCTCTCTGCGTCCGCACGCCAAACAGTATCAAAGCACCAAGTCTAGGTCAAAGAGGCTTCTAAACAGATTCTACCCTCAAGCCATAAGGCTCCTGAACATCTAATCAAATGGCTACCCAGACTATTTGCATGCCCCCCCCCCTTTTACGCTGCTGTTATTATCTATGCATAGTCACTTTAATAACTCTACCTACATGTACATACTACCCCAACTAACCGGTGTCCCCGTACATTGACTCTGTACCGGTACCACCTGTATATAGTCTCACTATTGTTATTTTACTGCTGCTCTTTAATTATTCGTTACTTTTATTTCTTCCTTTTTTAAAGGTATTTTTCTTGAAACTGCATTGTTGGTTAAGGGCTTGTAAGTCAGCGTTTCACTGTAAGGTCTACACCTGTTGTATTAAGCGTTTCACTGTAAGGTCTACACCTGTTGTAGTCAGCGTTTCACTGTAAGGTCTACTACACCTGTTGTATTCAGCATTTCACTGTAAGGTCTACACCTGTTGTATTAAGCGTTTCACTGTAAGGTCTACACCTGTTGTAGTCAGCGTTTCACTGTAAGGTCTACACCTGTTGTAGTCAGCGTTTCACTGTAAGGTCTACTACACCTGTTGTAAGTCAGCGTTTCACTGTAAGGTCTACACCTGTTGTAGTCAGCGTTTCACTGTAAGGTCTACACCTGTTGTATTAAGCGTTTCACTGTAAGGTCTACACCTGTTGTAGTCAGCATTTCACTGTAAGGTCTACACCTGTTGTAGTCAGCATTTCACTGTAAGGTCTACACCTGTTGTAAGTCAGCGTTTCACTGTAAGGTCTACTACACCTGTTGTATTCAGCATTTCACTGTAAGGTCTACACCTGTTGTATTCAGCGTTTCACTGTAAGGTCTACACCTGTTGTAGTCAGCATTTCACTGTAAGGTCTACACCTGTTGTAGTCAGCGTTTCACTGTAAGGTCTACTACACCTGTTGTAAGTCAGCGTTTCACTGTAAGGTCTACACCTCTTGTATTTGGCGCATGTGACAAATAACATTTGATTTGATTTTGTACAATCCAATATAAATGTGCAATACCCACAACAGGTTGACTGTTGAGCTTAATGTGACACATTTCAGTCTTTCAGAGTCTCACAATAAGATCTAAGATGCTAATATTTGTGCAAACGCTACATAGTTGTGTCCTGTGGGTGGCACTGAGTAGGCTGATACCCCATTACATGGATACACATGTCACACCGCAGCCGAGCGGGACTGTGACTAAACACAGTTCAGTACCATAGAGCAGACTACACCACCCTAGGTTTACACCAAGAGCATAGGGAGCTCTGAATAACACCTCTACCACTGACTGTGTAACGGATGTGAAATGGCTAGTTAGCGTTTCAATCGGTGACGTCACTTGCTCTGAGACCTTGAAGTAGTGGTTCCCCTTGCTCTGCAAGGGCCGTGGCTTTTGTGGAGCGATGGGTAACGATGCTTCGTGGGTGACTGCTGTTGATGTGTGCAGAGGGTCCCTGATTCGCGCCCGGATATGGGCGGTCTAAAGTTATACTGTTACAACTGCACAGGTTCTTTCAGTGTGGGGTTTAGTGGAAGGACATGAAATGAGGATCTGTCACAATTCAGTTTGTTTCATTCATCTCCCCAGTTCAGTTTCCAGACCCACTTTAGCACCAGCTTAGCACAAATGGAGGGAGGATAGCAACACAAATACAAACAATTAAATCAAACAAAAACAGGTTTCAGTGCCGGTGGGGGCACAGCATTTAATTTAAATTAAATCATTAATTCATCAAGGTAGCACTTCTCTTAGCAAAAACCAATGCTTCCAAAGGAGCTCTGACACAGCTTCAAACAATGTAGCTTCCCTCTCACCTGCACTTTCCCCTGCAAAATTCAGCCTCGTGATGCCAAATGGATCATACAGGGATGATTCTGTATTTTGAACAATGGACGAATGAAACAAATACCAAAATATATTTTCAGGTGGAGTTTTCCTTTAAGTTTGCAGACGACATAATGGTGGTAGGCTGACCACCGACAACGATGAGGCAGCCTATAGGGAGGAGGTCAGAGACCTGGCCGTGTGGTGCCAGGACAAAACTCTGTCCCTCAAAGTCACCAAGACAAAGGAGCTGATTGCTGACTACAGGAAAAGGAGGGCCAAACACGCCCCCATTCACATTGACGGGGCTGTAGTGAAGCGGGTCGAGAGCTTCAAGTTCCTCTGTGTCAAGATCAGATCACTATGGATCTGTTATGGTCCACACACACCAACACAGTCGTGAAGTGGGCACGACAGCATCCCTTTGCCAAGATAATCCAACCACCTGATAGGTGTGGCTGACTAAACAGCATGATCATTATACAGGTGCACTTGTGGACACTTTAAATGGACAGTTTTGTCACACAACACAGTGCTACCGACATCTCAAGTTAAAAAAAAATATATATTATTTAATTTTAACCCCTTTTGTCCCCAATTTCATGGTATCCAATTGTTAGTAGCTACTATCTTGTCTCACAGCTACAACTCCCGTACGAGCTCGGGAGAGACGGAGGTGGAAAGCCATGCGTCCTCCGAAACACAACCAAGCCGCACTGCTTCTTAACACAGCGCGCATCCTACCCGGAAGCCAACCGCACCAATGTGTCGGAGGAAACACCGTGCACCTGGCGACCTGGTTAGCGTGCACTGCGCCCGGCCCGCCACAGGAGTTGCTAGTGTGCGATGAGACAAGGCTATCTGCTGCTACTGAGGACTATTTGTCTGTAATGGTGCCCAACTCTTTCTGATGAGCTGGACCTGGCGACCTGGTTAGCGTGCCCTGCGCCCGGCCCGCCACAGGAGTCGCTAGTGTGCGATGAGACAAGGCTATCTGCTGCTACTGAGGACTATTTGTCTGTAATGGTGCCCAACTCTTTCTGATGAGCTGGGCCCGGCGACCTGGTTAGCGTGCACTGCGCCCGGCCCGCCACAGGAGTCGCTAGTGTGCGATGAGACAAGGACATCTGCTGCTACTGAGGACAATTTGTCTGTAATGGTGCCCAACTCTTTCTGATTAGCTGGGCCTGACTCCCCAGTGGGGAAACTCACTATCTGTCACTTTATTCATAGTTCTCTGTACATATCTACCTCATTACCCCGTACCACTGCACATCGCCTCGGTACTGGTACCCCTTATATATAGCCAAGTTATCATTACTCATTGTATATCAATTATGGACTTTTTCTTATTACGTATTATACTTCTCTATTATTTCTCTATTTTCTTTCTCTCTGCATTGTGGGGAATGGCCCGTACGTAAGCATTTCACCGTTAGTCTGTGTGACAAATAACATTTGATTTGATTGCGGATTCGGCTGATACCCCAGTAAATGGGCGCACACTTTTAGTTAAGGTTGTACAGTCCAATATGAATATTCAATACACATAGTGGGTTGAATCGTGAGCTAATGTGGGTCATTTCACAGTGGTTTCAGAGTCCCGCAATAAGAGCTAAGACGCTAATATGTGTGTAAACTCTAAACCAGGAGTAGGCAACACTGTTCCTGGAGTGCCGGAGGTAAAGCAGGATCTTGTTCCAACTCGGCACCACACCTGACCAACTGAGCTCATTGATCAGTTCAATGATGGTCTTCCAGGTACGTTAAATCAAAAACATGAAGTGCCAACGCCACTCCAGGACCAGGGTTGCCCACCCTTTCTCTACAGAGTTGTGTTCTGAGCATCACTGAGTAAGTAGGCTGATACCAGAGAATGATAGAGGCCTCTAATGGCCAAAACCCTGTTTTAGCATGGGCAGTGCCATTGAGGGTTTCCATCAATGCTTCTGCCATTTTAAAGTAGTCGAAGTAGTCAACTGGGTGGTAGTCCTACGGGTTGTAGCCTCAAAAGCGCTGCCCATGCTGTCACAGAAGCTGTAATGGCACAGACATAAAGATGAGTCTTCTATTTAGCTCTATGGCCGATACCTCATTTCATGGGTGCACACTCTATAGGTAAAGCTGCACAGGCCAATATAAATGTTGATTACGCAAAATAGGTTGACTGGGGAGGTGATTTCCCACAATCAAAGTCCTGCAATAAGATTGATGACGCCAATATTAGTGTAAACCCTTTGGAATTGTAATCTGTGTGTGCCACTGAGTAGGCTGATACCTTTAAAGTGTGCACCAATGAAATGGGGTAAGGTTGTACAGTGCATATATACACTGTACTCCCCATATATACAGGGATTTTCTTTATTTTTACTATTTTCTACATTGTAGTATAATAGTGAAGACATCAAAACTATGAAATAACACATGTGGAATCATGTATTAACCAAAAAGTGTTAAACAAATCAAAATATATGATATATTTGAGATTCTTCAAAGTAGCCACCCTTTGCCTTGATGACAGCTTTGCACACTCTTGTCATTCTGTCAACCAGCTTCATGAGGTAGTCACCAGGAATGCATTTCAATTAACAGGTGTGCCTTGTTAAAAATTCATTTGTGGAATTTCTTTCCTTCTTAATGCATTTGAGCAGTCAATCACTTGTGTTGTGACAAGGTAGGGATGGTATACAGAAGATACAGTAGCCCTATTTGGTAAAAGACCAAGTCCATATTGTGGCAAGAACAGCTCAAATAAGCAAAAGATAGATGCCCGTCCATCATTACTTTAAGACATGAAGGTGAGTCAATGCGGACCATTTCAAGAACTTTGAAAG
The DNA here is from genome assembly GCF_036934945.1 of Oncorhynchus masou masou. NCBI lineage: Eukaryota > Metazoa > Chordata > Actinopteri > Salmoniformes > Salmonidae > Oncorhynchus > Oncorhynchus masou. The sequence continues at coordinate 1,362,213 of NC_088230.1, forward strand.
TTTCTTCAAGTGCAGTTGGAAAAACCATCAAATCGCTATGATGAAACTGGCTCTCATGAGGACCGCCACAGGAAAGCAAGACCCAGAGTCACCTCTGCTGCAGAGGATAAGTTCATTAGAGTTAGCAGCCTCAGAAACTGCAGCCTTAATAAATGCTTCACAGAGCTCAAGTAATAGACACATCTCAACATCAAATCTTCAGAGGAGACCGCATGAATCAGGCCTTCATGGTCGAATTGCTGCAAAGAAACCATATTAATGGACACCAGTAAGAATTTTTTTTGTTTTTACATTGATTTAATTAGGCAAGTCAGTTAAGAACAAATTCTTATTTACAATGACCAGACGACGACCTAACCCAGACGACGCAGGGCCAATTGTGCGCCACCCTATGGGACTCCCAATCCCGGGAGGTTGTGATACAGCCTGGAATCAAACCAGAGTCTGTAGTGACGCCTCTAGCACTGAGGTACAGTGCCTTAGACCGCTGCACCACACACTTAAGCAGAATGGCTACCACAGCATTCTGCAGTGATACGCCATCCCATCTGGTTTTCGCCTAGTGGGACTATCATTTGTTTTTCAACAGGACAATGACCAAACACATCTCCAGCCTGTGTAAAGGCTATTTGACCGAGAAGGAGAGTGATGGAGTGCTGCATCAGATGACTTGGCCTCCACAATCACCTGACCTCAGCCCAATTGAGATGGTTTGGGATGAGTTGGATCACAGAGTGAAGGAAAAGCAGTAAACGAGTGCTCAGCATATCTGGGAACTCCTTCAAGACTGTTAGAAAAGCATTCCTCATGAAGCTGGTTGAGAGAATTCCAAGCATATGCAATGTTGTCATCAAGGCAAAGGGTGGCTACTTTAAAGACTCTAAAATCTAAAATATATTTAGATTTGTTTCACACTTTTTTGTTTACCAATGATTCCACATGTTATTTCATAGTTGACGTCTTCACTACTTTTCTACAATGAAAAATAGTAAAAATAAAGAAAAACCTTTGAATGAGTAGGTGTGTACAAACTTTTGACTGGAACTGTATATACAGTGCATGCGGAAAGTACTCAGACCCCTTGACTTTTTCCACATTTTGTTACATTGGATAACACATTTTTTCTCATCAATCTACACACCATACCCCATAATGACAATGTGAAAACAGGTTTTTAGAAGAAAAAAACTAACAGAGAAACACAAGCATTCAGACCCTTTGCTATGAGACTCAAAATTGAACTCGGGTGCATCCTGTTTCCATTGATCATCTTTCAGATGTTTCTACAACTTGATTGGAGTCCACCTGTAGTAAATTCAATTGATTGGAAATTATTTGGAAAGGCACACACCTGTCTATATAAGGTCCCACAGTTGGCGGTGCATGTTAGAGCAAAAACCAAGCCATCAGGTTGAAGGAATTGGCCATAGAGCTCTGAGACAGGATTCTGTCAAGGCACAGATCTGGGGAAGGGAATCAAAACATTTCTGCAGCATTGAAAGTCACCAAGAACACAGTGGCCTCCATCATTCTGAAAGTAAATTAGTTTGGAACCACTAAGACTCTACCTAGAACTGGCCGCCAAGCAAACCTGAGCAATGGGAAGAAGGGCCTTGGTCAGGGAGGTGACCAGGACCCGGTGGTCACTCTGACAGAGCTCCAGAGTTCCTCTTTGGAGATGGGAGAAACTTCCAGAAGGACAGTCATCTCTGCAGCATTCCACCAATCAGGCCTTTATGGTAGAGTGGCAAGACGGAAGCCACTCCTCAGTAAAAGGCACTTGACAGCCCACTTGGAGTTTGCCGAAAGGCACTTAAAGGACTCTCAGACCATGAGAAACAAGATTCTCTGGTCTGATGAAACCAAGATTGAACTATTTGGCCTGAATGCCAAGCGTCACGTCTAGAAGAAACCTGGCACCATCGCTACGGTGTAGCGTGGTGATGGCAGCATCATGGTGTGGGGATGTTTTTCAGCTGCAGGGACTGGGAGACTGGATCAAGGGAGAAATGAACAGAGCAAAGTACAGAAGATCCTTGATGAAAACCTTCTCCAGAGTGCTCAGGACCTCAGACTTGGGTGAAGGTTCACCTTCCAACAGGACAACGACCCTAAGCACACAGCCAAGACAACGCAGGAGTGACTTCGGGACAAGTCTCTGAATGTCCTTGAGTGGCCAAGCCAGAGCCCGGACTTGAACCTGATCGAACATCTCTGGAGAGACCTGAAATTAGCTGTGCATCAACGCTCCCCATCCAACCTGACAGAGCTTGAGAGGATCTGCAGAAAAGAATGGGAGAAACTCCCTAAATACAGGTGTGCCAAGCTTGTAGCGTCATACCCAAGAAGACTCCAGGCTGTAATCTCTGCCAAAGGTACTTCAACAAAGTACTGAGGAAAGGGTCTGAATACTTATGTTAATGTTATATTTCTGTTTTTTTATATATACATTTGCTAACATTCCTAAAAAACAGTTTTTGCTTTGTCATTATGGGGTATTATGTGTAGATTGATGAGGCAAAAAATAATTTTGTCAATTTTAGCTGTAACGTAACAAAATGTGGAAAAAGTCAAGGGGTCTGAATACTTTCTGAATGCACTGTATATGCCCCAATGCAAACATAGTCTAATAAATTCACATTTTATATACTGTTCATTATCAAATGAATTCATGGTCGTATTTATTTATTAGTTATATAACAACATTTCAACCTTGTTTAGCATGATCTAGTCCAAATATAGCATTATTCCACTATTTGTATCTCTTTGTATCAGTTTCAATGGGGGCCTTTTATTTTGAATGCGAACAGGTTTTCACACAGGTGAACTGACCCACAAAATGGGTAACTTAATTTTTTTTTTATTGAATCCGAAATCCATTACATGTCCAATATCCCTGTCTCCCAACCTATGTCAATGGGAATGGGACTGAGTGTACCGATATGCTGGGATTGGTTTAAAAAAATAAAAGAATGTCTGTCTGACCCACTTCCAAATGAAATCTAAACAGTCAACAAGAGAAGTAGGCACGTTATAATGACTGCCACCAGAGAGACATTGCACAATTCTTCAAGCTCTTCTATAAAATTAAAAAAAATGTAAATAAAAAATGTGAAATATAATATGATGAGCCTGGACTACAAAGGGATTGCATTTCCTTCAGAATTTGAAACCGCTTTATTTCATTTTACATAATAGTCACTACTAGCAAGCTGCTCATCAAGACCTCGACAATCTGAATGGTTTTCAAAGGGAGATTGTTGGTCACTGAATTGAATTTTAAGAAAGAACAAAATGATACGTCAGTATTATTCCCACACAGTATGTCTGATTCAAAACAACACGTACGAAAAATATAGGTTGTGATCTTATAGGGAATGTATTATTCGTTTTTGTTTTTTTAATTTTATTGTCCTCCCCTACAAATGATGGGTCAGTCGACTCCCTCTGCCCGCGAGCTGTTTTTGTACACTCTGCTACAGAACAGTTTTGTGTCGCGCGGGCCTTAAATTAGTAGCTTTTTCTACATTATTTTCAAAAGATGCTCGCTCACGGAATCAAAACAATCAAACGAAGAACAAGAATTCTCAAGAAACTCTTGCCTCTAATCAAACTCGGATAGAATTCAAATCAAGAAACTTCCACGTAGTTTGAAGGGTGTATTTGTGATTTTATTTCACTACTATCGCTCTCGATCGTTTACAAGACCAAGCTCGCGCCAGTCTGATGAATTCGCCGAACCAGGACGAAGATGATGTGCCCGTTAAAGACCCGGTGAAATACGGCGAGCTGGTCATATTGGGGTGAGTAACAGTAGGCTAGACGGATAAATAGTAGTTGATCGAAACTGAGCAAATAGTCGTGGTAGCGCGATTCGGTTACTATTATATTCGTGTACTACGAAAACAATTGAAAGGATGACGGTGTGAGTCGATTTGAGTTCGATTGGTTTTGTTCTACACAGACAAACGTTATCCTTTATTGCTATACAGAAAATGTAAGCTTATTTATATTTCGCAACAAATTTGCCCCACACAATTGTGGGGAAATTATTGTGAAGTTGCTATAGAACGAGCGCTAAGTATAGTAACGTTGCAGTAACTTTGTAACACTGGGGACTGATTTGATACATTGTTACTTTGTAACAGCGCCAGAATATAATTGTTATAATAAGTTGTCTGCCACATCATCATAAGCCCACACTGAAATGAGTAAGGAGGATGTAGGCTTTTTTCTTCAATAAAGATCTGAGTCGGTGTAAAATCAGCACTCGATTGCTCAGGCTGAAAATACCTATGATGTCATACTATTCTGGAGCTGTGATGATCGCAGAAAGTGGGACACTGGATGAAACCAAACCACCCAGTAAAACACAGCCGAGCATATCCCACCACAATTGATGTGTGTGTGTGTATATATAGCCTACGTTTGTGGTTCACTTAGGGAATTAATCAACAACCACACGCAGGCCTATTGGAGCATTCACAAATGGTGCCTGCATGTTGGCTAACATATTTTCCCCACACATACCAGACAGGATGTGCTTAAGAGAGACAGACATTCAGCATTTCCACCTCTGCCCAGTCTATAGTCCTGAGGATCTTTGGCTTAACTACGTTCCCATGCACTCTCTCATTCTCAAACTTCTGTTGTGCTTCAAGAGCATCATGCATACAAGCCTGTGATGCAGTGACTCCATGACACCACTCTTCCTCTCTCCACCCCTCCTGAACTAGACTACGGCGCAATCATAAGGTGAATTCACCAATTTGTAAGTCGCTCTGGATAAGAGCGTCTGCCAAATGACTTAAATGTAAATGTAAATGTAATCCCAAATCAACCCCTAGCCCTGATCTGGGCACAGATATGAATATATTGGATATATATGAGCTATATAGTTATTATAGCTAGCCTACCTCTTGTCTGGAATGTTTTGGCATGTTGCATGTACCTCCAATACACAAGTAACAATGCATAAGGGTAGGGGCTAATGGTTTATCCACAGTCTTGTGTTAACACTCCCGGCTCTGAACATTACTATGCTTCTCCCTACTAAAGACCGGGGTTCATCCTCCATTTTCACACTTGACTGTCTCCCCCTCTTGTTCCAGTACTGTCTCAATAACATGCAAAAAATATGCAAGAAGAGTGGAATTCTGACTGACACCTCAAGTGTAGTAATAGTAATGTGTTCGCAGTAGAGATCGACCGATTATGGGTTTTTTAATACCAATACCAATTTTTGGAGGACCAGAAAAGACCGATACCAATTAATTTGTCTATATATATATATATATAATATATATATATATATAAGACATTGTAATAATGCCAATTACAACAATACTGAATGAACACTTATTTTAACTTAATATAATGCATCAATAAAATCAATTTAGCCTCAAATAAATAATGAAACATGTTCAATTTGGTTTAAATAAAGCAAAAACAAAGTATTGGAGAAAAAAGTAAAAGTGCAATATGTGCCATGTATAAAAGCTCATCAATATTCCCAGGTAATAAGTTTTAGGTTGTAGTTATTATAGGAATTATTTGACTATTTCTCTCTATACAATTTGTATTTCATATGCCTTTGACTATTGGATGTTCTTACAGGCACTATAGTATTGCCATTGTAACAGTATAGCTTCCGTCCCCCTCCTCGCCCCTACCTGGGCTTGAACCAGGAACACATAGACAAAAGCCACACTCGAAGCATCATTACCCATCGCTCCACAAAAGCCGCGGCCCTTGCAGAGCAAGGGGAATAACTACTCCAAATCTAAAAGCGAGTGACGTTTGAAACAGTATGAGCGCACACCCAGCTAACTAGCTAGCCATTTCACATCAGTTACACCAGCCTAATCTCAGGAGTTGATAGGCTTGAAGTCATAAACAGCTCAATGCTTGAAGCATTGTGAAGAGCTGCTGGCAAAACGCACAAAAGTGCTGTTTGAATGAATGCGTATGAGCTTGCTGCGGCCTACTATCGCTCAGACTGCTCTATCAAATATCAAATCATAGACTTAATTATAACATAATAACACACAGAAATACGAGCCTTAGGTCATTAATATGGTCGAATCTGGAAACTATCATTTCGAAAACAAAACGTTTATTCTTTTAGTGAAATATGGAACCGTTCCGTATTTTATCTAACGGGTGGCATCCATAAGTATAAATATTCCTGTTACATTGCACAACCTTCAATGTTATGTCATAATGACGTAAAATTCTGGCAAATTAGTTCGCAACGAGCCAGGCGGCCCAAACTGTTGCATATACCCTGACTCTGCGTGCAATGAACGCAAGAGAAGTGACACAATTTCAGTCGTGCAACGATTGTGTTTTTTTGCAAATGCGCTTTTGTTAAATCATCCCCCGTTTGGCGAAGTTGGCTGTCTTTGTTAGGAAGAAATATTCTCTGTTAGGCAGGCAATATTAACTAAATATGCAGGTTTAAAAATATATACTTGTGTATTGATTTTAAGAAAGGCATTGATGTTTATGTTTAGGTACACATTGGCGCAATGACAGTCCTTTTTCGCGAATGCGCACTGCATCTATTATATGCAACGCAGGACGGCGCTAAACTAGTAATATCATCAACTATGTGTAGTTAACTAGTGATTATGATTGATTGTTTTTTATAAGATAAGTTTTAATGCTAGCTAGCAACTTACCTTTGCTTCTTACTGCATTTGTGTAACAGGCAGGCTCCTCGTGGAGTGCAATGTAAGGCAGGTGGTTAGAGCGTTGGACTGGATAACCGTAAGGTTGCAAGATTGAATCCCCGAGCTGACAAGGTTAAAATCTGTCGTTCTGCCCCTGAACAAGGCAGTTATCCCACTGTTCCTAGGCCGTCATTGAAAATAAGAATGTGTTCTTAACTGACTTGCCTAGTTAAATAAAGGTGTTAAAAATATTTAACCAATTTGCCAAATCTGTGTCCAAAAATACTGATTTGTTATGAAAACTTGAAATCGGCCCTAATTAATCGTCCATTCCGATATCGGTCGACCTCTAGTTAGCAGTATGGTCAAACCTCCACCCAGCCCTCGTGGCTATGCTGTCCGTATGCTGCTGACCATCATGGGCATCGTCAGGCTGCACTTGAATACTGATTAGCTGCATTCTCCCCCCTGTAGCTAAAGGACATACAGTGGCAGAGACAACAGCCATGCGTGACACTACAAAACACGCAGTCCTCTGCAGAAATGCTTTTAGTATCTCCCTCTTTCCTTTGTAATTATACTGTAATGATTTAGTCATTACATGAAATCTTGTTCACACACAGACCCAATGATTTTCTAGGAAATGCTGAATGTTCTTCCCAGTTCTCTAGCTGCAGTATAACATTGAGGAAATCTTGAGAGAACCCTCTCCTCATCGCTATCAGACGTGTATATTTTGACTATAACTAGCCTATGTTAGTTTTGGGCTGGTAACAGAAAGGTTGCTGGATCGAATCCCAGAGCTAACAAGGTAAAAATCTTGTTGTTCTTCCCCTGAGCAAGGCAGTTAACCCACTGTTCCCCTGAGCAAGGCAGTTAACCCACTGTTCCCCTGAGCAAGGCAGTTAACCCACTGTTCCCCTGAGCAAGGCAGTTAACCCACTGTTCCCCTGAGCAAGGCAGTTAACCCACTGTTCCCCTGAGCAAGGCAGTTAACCCACTGTTCCCCTGAGCAAGGCAGTTAACCCACTGTTCCCCTGAGCAAGGCAGTTAACCCACTGTTCCCCTGAGCAAGGCAGTTAACCCACTGTTCCCCTGAGCAAGGCAGTTAACCCACTGTTCCCCTGAGCAAGGCAGTTAACCCACTGTTCCCCTGAGCAAGGCAGTTAACCCACTGTTCCCCTGAGCAAGGCAGTTAACCCACTGTTCCCCGGGCACCGATGACGTGGATGTCGATTAAGGCAGCCCCATGTCCCGCTCTGATTTAGAAGGGTTGGGTTAAATGCGGAAGACCCATTTTCAGTTGAATGCATTCAGTTGTACAACTGACTGGGTATCCCCCTTTCCCTTTTATGCTGCGATGGCATGATTTGCCAGATCCACCTTAACCATCAAATGTTCTGCAGGCTCGGTCGGTCGGTATCTCAGTGCAGGGCATGTGATGTGATTGTTCTGCAGTGAGTCCCTGTCTGCTATCGGTCATTCATTATCTTAGTTAGGCTAGGCTGAGTGGGCTCTCTGGTTCTGTGTGCTAGCCAGGGCCCGGCTCTGCAGCTCACCCCTGCCCTTCTCTCTCACGCCCACTTCTCCTTCTCTACTTTCTATCTTTCTCTGTCTTACTCCTCCACCAGTGCTGTTTGCTGACTCTGAGAGAAGCAGTCCTTAATGGCACTTCTGCCCTCCACAAAAATAAGGCTGGTGTCAGGGGGCAGAGGAAGTGAATATTTCATACTGCATACAGCTGTTGGACCATGTCAACCTCTTTCCTATTGTGATTATGTCCTCATAAAACATTGTGATTTGATGCTATTGGCCCCTATTTTAATAGCGCCAAATCGCAGCTACAACTGGATGAATCATGATGAAAGATAATGTTGTTGAAAGCCTGGGCAGAGGAGAAGTGCAGGCAAACATTTCCTAATATACCTTTCTGGTGGAGATTCAGCATGGAACAGGTGTGTCTCGCGCACATGATGCAGCAAAGTGGCTGTCAACTAATAAGGAACGAGCGGTCATACCCTAGTGAATTAGGTTATAACTCATGGGCTGGATAAGCAAGTCTACAGTCTTCAGAACTGGATAATAATTACGTTGCCTCATCCTCGTTCTATCTCTCATAAAGCTGTGATTGAGAATAGCCTATCACTAGGCGTATAGACTCCAACATGTGTAGTTGTTCTTTTTGCAAGAAGAGACTTTAGGACAACGCCTTCTTAGGCAATTAGAATGTTTGGGAAATAAGCTACTGTTTGTAACTTTAACTTGCCTTAAAGCTTTTGTGATAGGCCTAGTAGGAGGACAGGTTATTGGCCGTTTGGTTTTTGACCTCGCGTGGAGGGATTTTTCCGCCCCTGCGTGGGCCACTTCTTTCATTAATAAGCTTGAACTTGTCATTCAATTTTTCTCTAGGCTATTGATAATGTTTGTTCTCTCTCATTATTAGTCCCCTGGCTACCTTAAATCTGTAGGCTATTCAAACAACGGTTTGAGGTGGAACTCCGTTAGATTAATATATTGTTTGATCAGGAGAGAAACCATGCATGTGTAAAACGATGAAAGCCCAAAGTCCTATTCCATATCGAATGGAGAGACGAGGGAATATGGCCTACGTTTTTTTGAAACAGCTAGACAAACAAATACTGAACAAAAATATAAACACAACATATCAACTGTTGATCCCATGTTTCATGAGCTGAAATAAAAGATACCGGAAATGTTCTATACTCACAAAAAAATGCTTATTTCTCTCAAATTTGTGCACAAATTTGTTTACATCCCTGTTAGTGAGAATTTGTCCTTCACCAAGATAATCCTGACAGGTGTGGCATATCAAAAAGCTGATTAAACCTGATTAATAAACACAGGTGCACCGTGTGCTGGGGAAAATAAGTAATGTTGACTGCAGGACTGCCCTTTTGTTGGGAAAAATTCATTCTGAGTGACTGGCCTGGCTCGCCCCAGTGGCTGGGCCTGTCTCGCCCCAGTGGCTGGGCCTGTCTCGCCCCAGTGGCTGGGCCTGTCTCGCCCCAGTGGCTGGGCCTGTCTCGCCCCAGTGGCTGGGCCTGTCTCGCCCCAGTGGCTGGGCCTGTCTCGCCCCAGTGGCTGGGCCTGTCTCGCCCCAGTGGCTGGGCCTGGCGCGCCCCAGTGGCTGGGCCTGGCGCGCCCCAGTGGCTGGGCCTGGCGCGCCCCAGTGGCTGGGCCTGTCTCGCCCCAGTGGCTGGGCCTGTCTCGCCCCAGTGGCTGGGCCTGTCTCGCCCCAGTGGCTGGGCCTGGCGCGCCCCAGTGGCTGGGCCTGGCGCGCCCCAGTGGCTGGGCCTGTCTCGCCCCAGTGGCTGGGCCTGTCTCGCCCCAGTGGCTGGGCCTGTCTCGCCCCAGTGGCTGGGCCTGTCTCGCCCCAGTGGCTGGGCCTGGCGCGCCCCAGTGGCTGGGCCTGGCGCGCCCCAGTGGCTGGGCCTGGCGCGCCCCAGTGGCTGGGCCTGTCTCGCCCCAGTGGCTGGGCCTGGCGCGCCCCAGTGGCTGGGCCTGGCGCGCCCCAGTGGCTGGGCCTGGCGCGCCCCAGTGGCTGGGCCTGGCGCGCCCCAGTGGCTGGGCCTGGCTCGCCCCAGTGGCTGGGCCTGTCTCGCCCCAGTGGCTGGGCCTGTCTCGCCCCAGTGGCTGGGCCTGTCTCGCCCCAGTGGCTGGGCCTGTCTCGCCCCAGTGGCTGGGCCTGTCTCGCCCCAGTGGCTGGGCCTGGCGCGCCCCAGTGGCTGGGCCTGGCGCGCCCCAGTGGCTGGGCCTGGCGCGCCCCAGTGGCTGGGCCTGGCGCGCCCCAGTGGCTGGGCCTGTCTCGCCCTGTTGATCCCAAGTGGCTGGGCCTGTCTCGCCCCAGTGGCTGGGCCTGGCGCGCCCCAGTGGCTGGGCCTGGCGCGCCCAGTGGCTGGGCCTGTCTCGCCCCAGTGGCTGGGCCTGTCTCGCCCCAGTGGCTGGGCCTGGCGCGCCCCAGTGGCTGGGCCTGGCGCGCCCCAGTGGCTGGGCCTGGCGCGCCCCAGTGGCTGGGCCTGGCTCGCCCCAGTGGCTGGGCCTGTCTCGCCCCAGTGGCTGGGCCTGTCTCGCCCCAGTGGCTGGGCCTGTCTCGCCCCAGTGGCTGGGCCTGGCGCGCCCCAGTGGCTGGGCCTGGCGCGCCCCAGTGGCTGGGCCTGTCTCGCCCCAGTGGCTGGGCCTGTCTCGCCCCAGTGGCTGGGCCTGTCTCGCCCCAGTGGCTGGGCCTGTCTCGCCCCAGTGGCTGGGCCTGTCTCGCCCAGTGGCTGGGCCTGGCGCGCCCCAGTGGCTGGGCCTGGCGCGCCCCAGTGGCTGGGCCTGGCGCGCCCCAGTGGCTGGGCCTGGCGCGCCCCAGTGGCTGGGCCTGGCGCGCCCCAGTGGCTGGGCCTGGCGCGCCCCAGTGGCTGGGCCTGGCGCGCCCCAGTGGCTGGGCCTGGCTCGCCCCAGTGGCTGGGCCTGTCTCGCCCCAGTGGCTGGGCCTGTCTCGCCCCAGTGGCTGGGCCTGGCGCGCCCCAGTGGCTGGGCCTGGCGCGCCCCAGTGGCTGGGCCTGGCGCGCCCCAGTGGCTGGGCCTGTCTCGCCCCAGTGGCTGGGCCTGTCTCGCCCCAGTGGCTGGGCCTGGCGCGCCCCAGTGGCTGGGCCTGGCGCGCCCCAGTGGCTGGGCCTGGCTCGCCCCAGTGGCTGGGCCTGGCTCGCCCCAGTGGCTGGGCCTGGCTCGCCCCAGTGGCTGGGCCTGGCTCGCCCCAGTGGCTGGGCCTGGCTCGCCCCAGTGGCTGGGCCTGGCTCGCCCCAGTGGCTGGGCCTGGCTCGCCCCAGTGGCTGGGCCTGGCGCGCCCCAGTGGCTGGGCCTGGCTCGCCCCAGTGGCTGAGCGTATGCCCTCCCAGGCCCACCCATGACTGCTCCCCTGCCCAGTCATGAGTAATCCACAGATTACCGTAATTTCCGGACTATAAACCGCTACTTTATTCCCAGGCTTTGAACCTCGCGGTTTATACAATGACGCGGCTAATTTATGGATTTTTCCCGCTTTCAAAAAAACTGAGCACCGTCACATAATGCCGTGTTTCGTTAAAGCCTATTTATTTTTGTTACAAGCCATGTTTCGTTTAAAGTTAATTTGTTTCAATGTACCGGTAGGCACCTGCGGTTTATAGACATGTGCGGCTTATTTATGTACAAAATACATATTTTGTAATAATTCAGTGGGTGCGGTTTATATTCATGTGCGCTTAATAGTCCAGAAATTATGGTAAGGCCTAATGAATTTATTTAAATTGACTGATTTCCTTCTATGTACTGTAACTCAGTAAAATCTTTGAAATTGTTGCATTTTTTAAATTAATAGGTGTAGGCTTTAGTGTGTGTGAGTTTTCTGGCTGGACATTTTGCGCCTCTTTGGTGGAATTCTCCGCTCTGTCTAGACTACATTCCTCTCTTGCGTTCTGTAGGCCTATATAACACAGGCTATAGCAAATGGAAAGGAATAGGCAGATTACTCTGAATGTCACACGTGTGCTGCCCTGCCGTCCACTGGCCAACTCTATTCTTTTCTGCGCAGCGCCAGTCAAGTTCAAATAGGCAAACCATCGCCTGTCACATTACGATGTCGTCACCATTGACCATAGCTGTCAGTCATTGTTGATCGCCAAATCCTACTGTTTTGCCTGGCCAGTTCTGGTCCATCTGCGTCCCACATCTCGGTCCTTTCATCACTTTCTGTATCCCTCTCTTCCTGACCTCTGCCCTGCTCTCTCCCTCATGTTTACCCCCTTTCTCTCTGCCCTCTCTCCCTGTATTTATCTGCCCTGTCTTTCTTTCTGGTCTACCTCTCCTCAATGCCCTCTTTCTCCTTACACCCCCCCTCCCTCCTGCCTGTTCAGCTCTGTCCTGATGTGACACAGGGTCATTGTACAGGTAGCAGTGGGTTCCCTTCAGATCTCCTCTCCTTAGATCTCTTGACCGGGCCTCACTACTGCACTCTGTTCCACCACTGTGGAAAGGGAAATATCTTGGCTTGTCTGGTCTGGACTAACATTGTGAAAGGGAAAGATCTTGGCTTAGGTCTCGTTTAGAACTGTGGAATGATGCTGATCGTCCAGGAAGAGCAGCTGCAGCTTGGCATAGTGAGGCATAGCTTTGTTAAAAGAGTAGAGCGAGGGCTGGGAGGAAGGAGGAAGGACTAGAGAGAGAGAGGAGAGGAATAATTTGATTTGAAAGCAGGGTTGATGTCCCCTCAAAGGGCTCTGTGTCCACTGGGCATCATCTGAATAGTGTTTAATAGGTACCATGCCCAGCTGATTAGCTGAAAGAAGGCCTCACCATGAACTCTTAGCGTGACAGTGCAGTTCTTCTCAGTTGCCCAGCAAGCTAGAGACGAGACAAGAAAGAGTTTAGGTTTGAACAATCAGCTGAGATGACCACACAGTTCCACTTAGGCTAACGCTTACTCATTCTTTCTCTTTTTCTCTTCCGTGTCTCTCGCTGTCTCTTTCGATGCTGACACACACTAACAAAGATATATCACACACACACACACACACACACACAGAGAGAGAGAGAAAAGTGCCCAGAGGAGAGGTTAAGAAGGAGTTGAACCTACAAGTATTCAGAGCACCATATTAATTCAACCATTGTTATTCAGGCATTTGCTGAATACAGTTTAATTGGTGTTTCAGTGTAAAGATCGTTCGCCCAGTAAGCACGCTATTCTGAGGTTTCAAGTGGCCTGTCAGTGAATCGGACTCAAGTGGTACTTATCCGTATCTATGAGCGGGTATGTCATGTCTTATTATGTCTGTTCCTGTCCTTTCTCTTCACTCTGTCTCTCTCTGCTGGTCTTATTAGGTTACCTTCTCTTTCTCTCCTTCTCCAGCTGTTCCTCATCTCCCCTAACTACCTCGTTCACCCTTTCCCCACCTGTTCCCTTTTTTCCCCTCTGATTAGGTCTCTATTTCTCTCTCTGTTCCTGCTACTTTCGGTGTCAGATTCTCGTTTGTGTTTCTCATGCCAGAAGCAAGCTATCGTCTCGTTTGCTTCCTCCTTGTCCTATCCTGTCGGAGTCTGCCTGGCAGGTGCATCCTGTACACTACTAACTGTCTTTCGTTTGCACTATGTCCAGTTCATCTGATGCTACGTGTGATCAGGTACCACTGTTCCTCTATGACCCGCGCCAACCCAGAGCGACCTGCAGCCTGTCGCCGCTACCCAGCTATTCTCCTCTGCTGCTAAGAAGGGGACTCTCTTGCTATTCATCAGAGGGACTTTATGTTTCATTTGTCGCCCTCTCTGCGGGTAGTCTATTGTGCCATTGTCAACGTCTGAAGAGGATCTATGTCTTTCCTGTTTTCTCATTAAAGAACTCTGTTTCTGTTAAACCGCTTTTGGGTCCTCACTCAAGTGCATAACAGAAGAATCTGACCAGAAATGGACCCAGCGACTCCGGATCCTTTTCACTCAGCCGTCGAGATCCAGGGAGCGATGCTAGGCAGACACGAGGAGGAATTGTCTGCTGCTCGACATGCCGTTGAGACCCTGGCCGCCCAAGTCTCCGACCTCACAAGACAGATTCACCATCTCCACCTCGATCCACCGCCCACTTCCAGGGTTTCCGAGTCTCCGGAGCCCAGAATCAATAACCCGCCGTGTTACTCTGGGGAGCCCACTGAATGCCGCTCATTCCTCACTCAGTGTGATGTGGTGTTTTCTCTCCAGCCCAACACTTACTCCAGGAGCACAGCTCGCATCGCCTACGTCATTTCTCTCCTTACCGGACGGGCGCGTGAGTGGGGCACGGCAATCTGGGAGGCGAGGGCTGAGTGTATTAACCAGTATCAGGACTTTAAGGAGGAGATGATACGGGTTTTTGACCGTTCTGTTTTTGGGGAGGAGGCTTCCAGGGTCCTGTCTTCCCTATGTCAAGGGAATCGATCCATAACGGATTATTCTATTGAGTTTCGCACTCTCGCTGCCTCTAGTGACTGGAACGAGCCGGCTTTGCTCGCTCGTTTTCTGGAGGGTCTCCTCGCCGAGGTTAAGGATGAGATTATCTCCCGGGAGGTTCCTTCCAGCATGGACTCCTTGATAGCACTCGCTATTCGCATAGAGCGACGGTTTGATCTTCGTCGCCGAGCTCGTGGAAAGGAGCTCGCGTTCTCCGTTGCCCCCCTCCGCATCACTGCCACCTGCCGCATCACTGCCACCTTCCTCCACCGGCTCGGGTTCTGAGCCTATGCAGCTGGGGGGTATCCGCATCTCGGCTAAGGAGAAGGAACGGAGAATCACCAACCGCCTCTGTCTCTACTGCGGCTCCGCTGGTCATTTTGTCACTTCATGCCCAGTAAAAGCCAGAGCTCATCAGTAAGAGGAGGGCTACTGGTGAGCGCAACTACTCAGGTCTCTCCTTCAAGATCCTGCACTACCTTTCCGGTCCATCTCCGCTGGACCGGTTCATCAGCTTCCTGCAGTGCCTTGATAGACTCTGGGGCAGAGGGCTGTTTTATGGACGAGACCTGGGCTCGGGAACATGACATTCCTCTCAGACAGTTAAGGGATCCCACGGCCTTGTTTGCTTTAGATGGTAGTTCTCTCCCCAAGATTCAGCGTGAAACGCTACCTTTAACCCTCACTGTCTCTGGTAATCATAGCGAAACCATTTCTTTTTTAATTTTTCGTTCACCTTTTACACCTGTTGTTTTGGGCCATCCCTGGCTAGTTCGCCATAACCCTTCTATTAATTGGTCTAGTAATACTATCCTATCCTGGAACGTCTCTTGTCATGTGACCTGTTTAATGTCTGCTATTCCTCCTGTTTCCTCTGTCTCTTCTTCACAGGAGGAGCCTGGTGATTTGACAGGGGTGCCGGAGGAGTATCACGATCTGCGCACGGTGTTCAGTCGTTCCAAGGCAACTTCTCTTACTCCACACCGGTCGTATGACTGTAGTATTGATCTCCTTCCGGGAACTACTCCCCCCCGGGGTAGACTATACTCTCTGTCGGCTCCCGAACGTAAGGCTCTCGAGGATTATTTGTCTGTATCGCTCGACGCCGGTACCATAGTCTCCTCCTCCTCTCCCGCCGGAGCGGGGTTTTTTTTTGTTCAGAAGAAGGACGGGTCCCTGCGCCCCTGCGTAGATTATCGAGGGCTGAATGACATAACAGTTAAGAATCGTTATCCGCTTCCTCTTATGTCTTCAGCCTTCGAGATCCTGCAGGGAGCCAGGTTTTTCACCAAGTTGGACCTTCGTAACGCTTACCATCTCGTGCGCATCAGGGAGGGGGACGAGTGGAAGACGCCGTTTAACACTCCGTTAGGGCACTTTGAATACCGGGTTCTTCCTTTCGGCCTCGTTAACGCTCAAGCTGTCTTTCAGGCACTAGTTAACGACGTCCTGAGAGACATGCTGAACATTTTTGTTTTCGTTTACATGGACGATATCCTGATTTTTTTCACCGTCTCTCCCGATTCATGTTCAGCACGTTCGACGTGTCCTCCAGCGCCTTTTAGAGAACTGTCTTTAT
Source organism: Oncorhynchus masou masou (assembly GCF_036934945.1). Taxonomy (NCBI): domain Eukaryota; kingdom Metazoa; phylum Chordata; class Actinopteri; order Salmoniformes; family Salmonidae; genus Oncorhynchus; species Oncorhynchus masou. The sequence continues at coordinate 1,378,422 of NC_088230.1, forward strand.
GTGAAGGCTGAGAAGTGCACTTTTCATGCCTCCTCTGTCCCTTTTCTCGGTTCCGTTATTTCCGCTGAGGGCATTAAGATGGATCCCGCTAAGGTCCAGGCTGTCATTGATTGGCCCGTTCCTAAGTCACGCGTCGAGCTGCAGCGCTTTCTTGGCTTCGCGAATTTCTATCGTCGTTTCATCCGTAATTTCGGTCAGGTGGCAGCTCCCCTCACAGCCCTTACTTCTGTCAAGACGTGCTTTAAGTGGTCCGTTTCCGCCCAGGGAGCTTTTGATCTTCTCAAGAATCGTTTTACATCCGCACCTATTCTTGTTACACCTGACATCTCTAGACAGTTCGTTGTTGAGGTTGACGCGTCAGAGGTGGGCGTGGGAGCCATTCTTTCTCAGCGCTCCCTCTCTGACGGCAAGGTCCACCCTTGCGCGTTTTTTCTCATCGCTTATCGCCGTCGGAACGTAACTATGATGTTGGAAATCGCGAACTGCTCACCATCCGCTTAGCCCTAGGCGAATGGCGACAGTGGTTGGAGGGGGCGACCGTTCCTTTTGTCGTTTGGACTGACCATAGGAACCTTGAGTACATCCGTTCAGCCAAACGACTTAATGCGCGTCAGGCTCGTTGGGCTCTGTTTTTCGCTCGTTTCGAGTTCGTTATTTCTTATCGTCCGGGCTCTAAGAACACCAAGCCTGATGCTTTATCTCGTCTCTTCAGTTCTTCTGAAGTCTCCACCGACCCCGAGGGGATTCTCCCTGAGGGGCGTGTTGTCGGGTTGACTGTCTGGGGAATTGAGAGGCAGGTAAAGCAAGCACTCACTCACACTCCGTCGCCGCGAGCTTGCCCTAGGAACCTTCTGTTCGTTCCCGTTCCTACTCGCCTGGCCGTTCTTCAGTGGGCCCACTCTGCCAAGTTAGCCGGCCACCCCGGCGTTCGGGGTACGCTTGCTTCCATCCGCCAGCGTTTCTGGTGGCCCACTCGGGAACGTGACACGCGTCGTTTTGTCGCTGCTTGTTCGGTCTGCGCGCAGACTAAATCCGGGAACTCTCCTCCTGCCGGCCGTCTCAGACCGCTTCCCATTCCCTCTCGACCGTGGTCTCACATCGCCTTAGATTTTATCACCGGACTGCCTTCGTCAGCGGGGAAGACAGTTATTCTTACGGTTGTCGATAGGTTCTCTAAGGCGGCTCATTTCATTCCTCTCGCTAAGCTCCCTTCTGCTAAGGAGACGGCACAGATCATCATCGAGAATGTTTTCAGAATTCATGGCCTTCCGTCAGACGTCGTTTCGGACAGAGGCCCGCAGTTCACGTCTCAATTTTGGAGGGAGTTTTGCCGTTTGATTGGGGCTTCCGTCAGTCTCTCGTCCAGCTTCCATCCCCAGTCTAACGGTCAAGCCGAACGGGCCAATCAGACTGTTGGTCGCATCTTACGCAGTCTTTCTTTTCGTAACCCTGCGTCTTGGTCAGAACAGCTCCGCGACCGGCTCTGCGACCGGTCTATCTCCTTTTCAGAGTAGCCTCAGGTACCAACCTCCGCTGTTCTCAGCCCGCCGAGTCCTGCGTCCCCTCCGCTCAGGCTTTTGTCCAGCGTTGTGAGCGCACCTGGAAGGGGGTCAGGTCGGCACTTTGCCGTTATAGGGCGCAGACTGTGAGAGCCGCTAATAAGCGTAGAACCAAGAGTCCTAGATATTGTTGCGGTCAGAGAGTATGGCTCTCCACTCAGAACCTTCCCCTTAAGACAGCTTCTCGCAAGTTGACCCCGCGGTTCATTGGTCCGTTCCGTATTTCTCAAGTCATTAATCCTGTCGCAGTGCGACTTCTTCTCCCGCGATATCTTCGTCGCGTCCACCCGGTCTTCCATGTCTCCTGTGTTAAGCCCGTTCTTCGCGCCCCCCGCTCGTCCCCCCCCCCCCAATCCTTGTCGAGGGCGCACCTATCTACAGGGTCCGTAAGATTTTGGACATGCGTTCTCGGGGCCGTGGTCATCAGTACCTAGTGGATTGGGAGGGGTACGGTCCTGAGGAGAGGAGTTGGGTTCCCTCTCGGGACGTGCTGGACCGTTCGCTGATCGATGATTTCCTCCGTTGCCGCCAGGTTTCCTCCTCGAGTGCGCCAGGAGGCGCTCGGTGAGTGGGGGGTACTGTCATGTCTTATTATGTCTGTTCCTGTCCTTTCTCTTCACTCTGTCTCTCTCTGCTGGTCTTATTAGGTTACCTTCTCTTTCTCTCCTTCTCCAGCTGTTCCTCATCTGCCCTAACTACCTCGTTCACCCTTTCCCCACCTGTTCCCTTTTTTCCCTCTGATTAGGTCTCTATTTCTCTCTCTGTTCCTGCTACTTTCGGTGTCAGATTCTCGTTTGTGTTTCTCATGCCAGAAGCAGCAAGCTATCGTCTCGTTTGCTTCCTCCTTGTCCTATCCTGTCGGAGTCTGCCTGGCAGGTGCATCCTGTACACTACTAACTGTCTTTCGTTTGCACTGTGTCCAGTTCATCTGATGCTACGTGTGATCAGGTACCACCATTCCTCTATGACCCGCGCCAACCCAGAGCGACCTGCAGCCTGTCGCCGCTACCCAGCTATTCTCCTCTGCTGCTAAGAAGGGGACTCTCTTGCTATTCATCAGAGGGACTTTATGTTTCATTTGTCGCCCTCTCTGCGGGTAGTCTATTGTGCCATTGTCAACGTCTGAAGAGGATCTATGCCTTTCCTGTTTTCTCATTAAAGAACTCTGTTTCTGTTAAACCGCTTTTGGGTCTTCACTCAAGTGCATAACAGGGTAGTTGTACATTAGTTGACTGTGAGGAATGAGTGGTGGAGGTGATAGGCCAGCATTTATAAAAGGGATGTTTCATTCTGTAGCAAAGTAGGCCCACAGAAACCAACACCGACGGGAGACTGTCAATTTGGAAGAGCCAAATGATCAGCATGGATTTGCGATATCTCCAAAGATCAAATGAGGTGAATAGGTCGACCGATTAATCGGAATGGCCGATTAATTAGGGCCAATTTCAAGTTTTCATAACAATCAGAAATCTGTATTTTTGGGCCGATTATTGAAAAATATATATATTTTTATACCTTTTATTTAACTAGGCAAGTCAGTTAAGAACACATCTAACCATTGCACTCCACGAGTAGCCTGCCTGTTACGCGAAAGCAGTAGAAGCCAAGGTAAATTGCTAGCTAGCATTAAACTTATCTTATAAAAAACAATCAATCATAATCACTAGTTATAACTACTAATCCAGTTTAGCAGGCAATATTAACCAGGTGAAATTGTGTCATTTCTCTTGCGTTCATTGCACGCAGAGTCAGGGTTTATGCAACAGTTTGGGCAGCCTGACTCATTGCGAACTAATTTGCCAGTATTTTACGTAATTATGACATACATTGAAGGTTGTGCAATATAACAAGAATATTTAGACTTCGGGATGTTTCCCGTTAGATAAAATACCGAACGGTTCCGTATTTCACTGAAATAATAAACGTTGTTTTCGAAATGATAGTTTCCGGATTCGATCATATTAATGACCAAAGGCTCGTATTTCTGCATGTTATTATGTTATAATTAAGTCTGATTTGATAGAGCAGTCTGACTGAGCAGCAGCAGGCCCGTAATCATTCATTCAAACAGCACTTTCGTGTGTTTTGCCAGCAGCTCTTTGCAAGCACAGCGCTGTTTATGACTTCAAGCCTATCAGCCTAATGGCTGGTGTAACCAATGTGAAATGGCTAGCTAGTTAGCTGGGTGTGCGCTAATACTGTTTCAAACGTCACTCGCTTTTAGATTTGGAGTAGTTATCCCCCTTGCGCTGCATCGCTGTGGAGCGATGGGTAACAATGCTTCGAGTGTGACTGTTGTCGATGTGTTTCTGGTTCGAGCGCAGGTAGGGGCGAGGAGGGGGACGGAAGCTAAACTGTTACACTGGCAATACTATAGTGCCTATAAGAACATCCAATAGTCAAAGGTATATGAAATACATATGGTATAGAGAGAAATAGTCCTATAAATACCATATTAACTACAACCTAAAACCTCTTACCTTGGAATATTGAAGTCTCATGTTAAAAGGAACCACCAACTTTCATATGTTCTCATGTTCTGAGGAACTTAAACTTTAGCATTTTTACATGGCACATTTTTACATGGCACATATTACTTTCTTCTCCAACACTTTGTTTTTGCATTATTTAAACCAAATTGAACGTTTCATTATTTATTTGAGGCTAAATAGATTTTATTGATGTTTTATATTAAGTTAAAATAAGTGTTAATTCAGTATTGTTGTAATTGTCATTATTACAAATTTAAAGAATCGGCCAGTATCGGCTTTTTTGGTCCTCCAATAATCGGTTTTGGCGTTGAAAAATCCTAAATCGGTCGACCTCTACTACATGGCGTATTCTCTTTCTTATTTATTTATTTTCAGATGTTGTTATTTAAAGCGGGCAGACCTGCATCAAGGAATTCAGTTACTGTTCGATTGAACGAGTGGGCAAAATTATTGACCTAAGTGACTTTGAGCATGGTATGATCGTCGGTGGTTTCAGTATGTCAGAAACAAAACATCGAGTCAGTGGCAGTCCTGTGGACAAAAACTGTTTGTTTATTAGAGGTCGAAGGAGAATATCAAGCCAAAAACAGGCAAATAACGGCATAGTAGTGGTGTGCAGAATGTCATCTCGGAATGTACAACTGATCAGTCCTTGTCACAGATGGGCTATTGCAGCAGAGGATCTATCAGCTACAAACAACAAGAAGTGGCTCCAGTGTGCACACCATCACCAACTCTGGACAACTGAGGAGTGGAAACACATTGCCCGGTCCGACGAATCCCGGTTCCTGTTGCGTCATGCTGATGGCTGAGTCAGGATTTGGCGTGAGCAGCATCGGTCCATGGCCCCATCCTGCCTGGTGTCAACAGTACAGGCTGATGGCAGTGGTGTACTGGTGTGGGAATGTTTTCCTGGCATGTGCGTGTTAGGTCCCTTGATACCAATTGAGCAAGCTTTCCATGCCCTGAAGAATTCAGGCTGTTCTGGAGGCAAAGGGGTGGGGTTTGACCAAGTACTAGATGGGTGTAGCAAATAAACTGGCCACTGAGTGTATATTCCTGTTGTACCTGTGGGCTGCCACTCAAAATTTTCATTTTTTATTTTTTTTAAATGCATAGATCCAAAGTAATGATCATATTACATAGTTTAGTTACAAAACATTTAGCATGTAATTTATTTAATGAATTGAATGTTATGTGTTTGCGTTCTCTAGGTACAATGGCTCTCTGCCCAGTGGGGACAGGGGGAGGAGGAAGAGCCGCTTTGCTCTGTACCGGAGGACCAAGGCCAACGGAGTCAAACCCAGCACTGTTCACATCCTCAACACACCACACGACAGCAAGGTGTGTGCGTGAGAACGTGATGTTGCCGTAGTCTTCCTATAGTGGGAAATGCTGTCCTCATGGTAGGACTACAGTAACGGACTGTGTGTGAGAGGATATTGCAGCAATATGAGGATGTAAAGGTCTACCCTAATCTCTCCTCTCCTGTGGTGGTGGTGTTGTTGTGATTGCAGGCAGTCCACAGCAGGGGGCAGCACAGCATCTCCTTCACTCTGTCCCGCAACCAGACAGTGGTGGTGGAGTACTGCCACGACAACGACACTGACATGTTTCAGGTAAACACCACAGCAATGCTTTTTTTTCTCCTTCGGCTAAACACAAAAATAATGCCTGCCTGCTTATCTAGGTAATACGGAGTTCTTTGTCTTCCAAAAACAGGAAGAACAGAAAGAGGACTGAACACCCAGGTGTTGCTACCACTTTTTCCCTTTTTGGACGCTTTTGCTGTGTGTGTATACACCCTCCTCCAGAGTTTAACGGCTGCTTTATTTTGGCTCACATGCTGGGAATACTCTCCACCGCGTGTGTGTGTGTGTGTGTGTGTGTGTGTGTGTGTGACACTGAAATAACAATTCAATCAGCCAATCCCACACCAAACCACTACTGTATTGTATGAGTAAGAACCACACCAGCAACCTTCCACAACAGCTGGGGGACGGGATGAATATTCAGATGAAATAGATGTCTGGTGGCCAGCTTAGAACAGGACCCCGGATACATTCAAAGCACGGAGAGCATTGTAGAACTATGAAATGTATCTTAAGTGGGTTATCACAGGTGGTTAATTTACCGTGAGTAACTGCACACAGCCTGAAATGAAATGTAGCCAGATGTTACTGCTATTTGTGTGTGAACGATGATACAATCGTGGCAAGTAATAAGCACAGCAGGATCCCTCAAGTCCTGGCCTAATTAACAAGCTAAAGAAAAGCTCAAATCATCACCATCACATCCATCTATAAACCAAATCATGGCCTGACATAAATATGACTTTAAAGGGAGCAAAGGACCTTAAAAATGATATTCCCATTGAACCCTGTTCTGAACACAAGACCGATCCCATGTAATGTTTGTCTCTCTCACTCGTTTCCCCTGCAGATTGGGCGCTCCACAGAGTGTCCAATAGACTTTGTCGTGACGGACACATCAGGAGAGGGGAAGGAGTGCGAGGACCCCTCAGTGGCCCCCAGCACCATCTCCCGCTTCGCCTGCAGGGTGGTGTGTGAACGCAACCCCCCCTACACTGCACGCATCTACGCCGCTGGCTTTGACTCCTCCAAAAACATCTTTCTAGGGGTGAGTGTGTAGCAGGGGCTCTGAAGAGAGATCAAATGGAGAGCTCTAAATGGATGTCCGTTGAAGAGTCACACTTCATTAGGCACAAACGGAAGACAACAGTGTGTCCTTATAGGACATGTTCAGGTAGTACCCACTAGAGGTCGACCGATTTAATTAGGGCCGAGTTCAAGTTTTCAATCGGAAATCGGTATTTTTGGATGCCGATTTAAAAAAATAATAATAAAAAAAAAAACATGTAACAAATAAATATATATATTTATTATTATTATTTTTACAACTTTATTTAACAAGGCAAGTCGGTTAAGAACAAATTCTTATTTTCAATGACGGCCTAGGAACGGTGGGGTAACTGCCTTGTTCAGGGGCAGAACGACAGATTTTCATCTTGTCAGCTCAGGGATTCAATCTTGCAACCTTTCGGTTACTGACCCAACGCTCTAACCACCTGCCTCACGAGGAGCCTGTCTGTTACGCGAATGCAGTAAGAAGCCAAGGTAAGTTGCTAGCTAGCATTAACTTATCTTATAAAAAAACAATCAATCATAATCACTAGTTATAACTACACATGGTTGATGATTTTACTAGTTTATCTAGCATGTCCTGCCTTTGCATATAATCGATGCGGTGCGCATTCGTGAAAAAGGACTGTCGTAGCTCCAACGTGTACCTAACCATAAACAAATGTTAGTAGGCAATATTAACCAGGTGAAATTGTGTCACTTCTCTTGCGTTCATTGCATGCAGAGTCAGGGTATATGCAACAGTTTGGGCCGCCTGGCTTATTGCGAACTAATTTGCCCGAATCGTACGTAATTATGTCATAACATTGAAGGTTGTGCAATGTAACAAGAATATTTAGACTTATGGATGCCACCCATTAGATAAAATACAGAACAGTTCCGTATTTCACTGAAATAATAAACGTTTTGTTTTCGAAATGATAGTTTCCAGATTCGACCATATTAATGACCTAAGGCTCGTATTTCTGTGTGTTATTATGTTATAATTAAGTCTATGATTTGATAGAGCAGTCTGACTGAGCGGGGTAGACACCAGCATGCTCATAAGCATTCATTCACACAGCACTTTCCTGCATTTTGCCAGCAGCTCTTCGCAATTCTTCTAGCATTGTGCTGTTTTTGACTTCAAACCTATCAACTCCCGAGATTAGGCTGGTGCAACCGATGTGAAATGGCTAGCTAGCGGGGTGTGCGCTAATAGCATTTCAAATGTCACACGCTCTGAGACTTGGAGTAGCTGTTCCCCTTGCTCTGCATGGGTAACGCTGTTTTGAGGGTGGCTGTCGATGTGTTCCTGTGTTACTAAAGTGCCTATAAGAACATCCAATAGTCAAAGGTATATGAAATGCAAATCGTATAGAGAGAAATAGTCCTATAATTCCTATAATAATTACAACCTAAAACTTCTTACCTGGGAATATTGAAGACTCATGTTAAAAAGAACCACCAGCTTTCATATGTTCTCAGGTTCTGAGCAAGGAACTTAAACGTTAGCTTTTTTACATAGCACATATTGCACTTTTACTTCTCCAACACTTTGTTTTTGCATTATTTAAACCAAATTGAACATGTTTCATTATTTATTTGAGGCTAAATTTATTTTATTGATGTATTATATTAAGTTAAAATAAGTGTTCATTCAGTATTATTGTAATTGGGATTACAATTTATTTATTTTTAATTTAAAAAAACACGTCCGATTAATCAGTATCGGCTTATTTTGGTCCTCCAATAAATCAGTATCGGAGTTGAAAAATCATATTTGGTCGACCTCTAGTACCCACCTACATTTTCTCCCATTGGGTGGCTACTAAAAACAACCAATCCTAGACGTGAGTAACCAAGCTTCGGTTCTTTCTTGGTTTTCTTATTCTATTTCATCTTCTTCATCACCTCCTCCTCTTCCAGGAGAAAGCCACTAAGTGGAAGAACCCGGACGGCCACATGGATGGCTTAACCACCAACGGGGTGCTGGTGATGCACCCTGAGGGTTTCCCTGAGGACAACAGACAGGGCCTGTGGAGGGAGATTTCTGTTTGTGGGGACGTCTACGCCCTCCGAGAGACACGCTCTGGACCCAGCCGAGGCAAACTGGTCAGTACCATAGGCTACAAGAGGCACAACCAGGGCACCCTATTCCCTATTGGCCCTTGTCAAAAGTAGTGCACTATATAGGGAATACACACCTGTATGTATTTGTGACGTTTCATTTTCTCAGATTTTGTTCTTTGTGTGTATTAGTCTGATGTGTGTGTGTGTGTGTCTCCTGGCCTGTAGGCGGAGGGAGAAAGCAGTGCCTTGCGGGATGGTTCTCTGGTGGACCTGTGTGGAGCCACACTGCTGTGGCGTACTGGGGAGGGCCTGCTCCACGCTCCCACCCTCCGCCACCTGGAGGCACTGCGACAGGAGCTCAACGCTGCCCGGCCACAGTGTCCTGTAGGCCTCAGTACTCTGGCATTCCCTAGCCTGCCACGCAGCCACAGGTGGGTAGCTTCAACACAGTGACCGACAAGGAGCTACACCACAAGGAGGTAGTATACATGAGTTGCCCCTATCTACTTGGACAGTGGTCGGGGAAAATTCAACATGCCTCGATTACAACTGTTTTTATCCCTTGTAGTCTATTTAAAAGCTATTTTACAATGCAACTACTACCAACAAAATAAATGGTGCTTTGAGTTTGAGGTAAAACTTAAAACCTAGTAGTTTTCCTTTTCTCCCCAGTCTGGAGGAGCGCCAGCCCTGGGTTTACCTCACCTGCGGACACGTGCACGGCCGCCACGACTGGGGCCAGCGCCCCGAGCGCCGGGAGGCGAGAGGAGGAGAGGGGGAAGGAGGGATCTCCAAAGTCCGCCGGGAGTGCCCTCTATGCAGGAGCGTGGGGCCCTACGTACCCCTGTGGCTGGGGTGTGAGCCCGCCGTGTACGTAGATGCTGGAGCACCTACGTACGCGTTTGTACCCTGCGGCCACGTGTGTTCAGAGAGGACAGCCAAGTACTGGGCGGATACCCCGCTGCCCCATGGGACCCACGCCTTCCGTCCCACCTGTCCCTTCTGCTCTGCCCCTCTCAGCAGCACCCCACAGGGCTGGACACGCCTCATCTTCCAGGGCCCCATCGACTAGTCAGGGCCTCCACGGATGCATTCCACAACTACTACGCAACAGTGGAACCAACAAAGTCACTAAACCAAAGGCCCAATCCTAACTTGAGATAATTGTGTATAACTAATATGAATATTTCTTCAATTTACACTACATCCATGGTGATGTTAGACAAGTGTGTGTACCTCAAACATTTGTGTAATAATGTGTTAACGTCATTTAAGGATCTGTGCTGTAGTTTGCATTAGGCACATTTCTCTCAAGTTAAGATTTGGCCATAACAGAATCTCCCTTCAAAAGCAATAAGAACACCACTATAGCGAAGCATAGTTTTTAGATAACCTAGTTTTTTGGCTAGTCATCCATGTCTCCAATTCTGTCTCTCTTCAGACATGGCTGAATGTTGTCTGCAGCTCAAGGGCTAAACCTGAGGTGTGTTGAAGTCACTGGATGTTCATGATTGCTGGTTTCCTGACAAAATCATCTCAGCCCAATTTTGAACCAATAATGTAATGATGCTACTTCAGCGTTTGAGTGAAAATTCCCTTTGACATATATGAATTATCTGGAAAACTTAACATTGTAATATTTTGCGACGCGGATCAACCCCACAGTACCAGTAACTTATTATCCAGTTGCAAATATAAGTGATGTTGGTGAACATTCTGCAGTTTGACCACACCTCAGGTTTGTGACCAAACAGACAGACAGGGTCTGTGTCATGAGACATAGCAGAAAGTTCAGAAAGCAACCTCATAAGACATTTTTTTTCAAAGAAAATATAACTATTTTATAAAAATGGGGGGTGTTTGGGGTGGGATGGGTTGGGATTTCATTTAGATGTTGAGTGTTAAGATACAACTATTTTTCTATATTGAGTATTTAGTTAAATGTGTTTTCTGTAAGTGTATGACGTATTATGTGTGTTCGATGAAACGAGGAGAGTGAGAAAAAATTTCCAACACTGTGTCACACACGTTACACGCCCATAAACAATTGCCCAGACAATGAATGTAGCCAAATACTCAGGCTATACTAGCTTAGCCTGCCCAGGTGCTTGTATTGAATTGCTCTATATTATGCTACTACTATTTTTTTATCTGAACGTTGTGATATACAGTACCAGTTGACACATGCAGATTCATTCAAGGGTTTTTCTTAATATTTTACTATTTTCTACATTGTAGAATAATAGTGAAGACATCAACTATGAAATAACACATATGGAGTCATGTAGTAACCAAAAAACTGTATTTTATATTTGAGATTCTTCAAAGTAGCCACCCTTTGCCTTGATGATAGCTTTGCCCATTCTTGGCATTCTCTCAACCAGCTTCACCTGGAATGCTTTTCCAAAAGTCTTGAAGCAGTTCCCACATGCTGAGCACTTGTTGGTTGCTTTTCCAGGTGACTACCTCATGAAGCTGGTTGAGAGAATGCCAAGCGTGTGCAAAGCTGTCATCAAGGCAAAGTGGCTACTTTGAAGAATCTCAAATATAAAATATGTTGATTTGTTTAACACTTTTTTTGGTTACTACATGATTCCATGTGTTATTTCATAGTTTTGATGCCTTCACATTTATTCTACGATGTAGAAAATAGTAAAAATAAAGAAAACCCCTGGAATGAGTAGGTGTGTCCAAACTTTTGACTGTTACTGTAGCTTGAAAATGTCCAATTGTTGCAGGAAGATGAACACATTACACCCACATGTGTAACATGAACATACACTCACGTCTTGCACTGTGAATTGCCAAGCCTTGCATTTGTGCTTAATTGTGCACAGTGTGGCATGTTAATTATACAGCCCTAAATGCCTCAAATGAAAAGAAATGTCAGCAAAAATGAGCAGTCCAACACAAATCTACAATTTAAACATTTTCCATATAAGATATATACACGCCTACTCAAGCTTCTACTCAGGGGCCAGAGAGCAATATTTCTTATTCTGGAGGGTGCAACATTACAGAACGTTCAGATAGAAATGTTTGGAGTAGAACTGAGAATGTCTCTATTTTACATTTCTATGCCCCAGATGCATTAACTACTTCAGGTTTACAGCCGTTAGGCCTCTACACAGTGCCATGCTGTATTTCATATAATGGGTAATGTTACCAATGGGTAAATATAAAACCACTTCAGGATGTCTTCCAAGTCCCCAGTTCAGTTAGAAGAGCAACCTTATCTTCCTCAGTACCAGAGTTTTCACCAAACCAATTGTCTATTAGCTCAGGTTTAGAATACTCAGTTTGCCCCGAGGGTAGCACAGGACACTGAGCTACAGTAAGCTTGTAGTAAAATATTTTAGATGGTCATTCATTTCATGGCCGCATTTAAGGAGTTGCATCGTTACAGAACATTCGGATAAGAATGTTTTTTTAGAACCAACATGATTTTCTCTCATGGAGAATATTGAGTCTAAAGTCAATTTCAATCTGAAACATTCTGTAACATTGTTACATTGTTACCTCTTAATAGGCCCCACCCAGCTAGCACATAATGTTCGGTGAACCATTTGTTTCTGAGTGCGTTGTTGTCCTATAGTTATTTTGCATGCAACCTCCTGGGAATGGTGCAGGATAGTTGCTTTGCTTTGGAACATTCTCAGCACATTTAAGGAACTTGACAAAAAAACTTTGTTAAAGTAATGAAATGGCAAGAAAATAATCTGTGTCCTAATAGTTCTAATATGGTTACATGTAATTTCAATTTTAGTAATGCTCTAGGAACATTCTCCAACTTTTTTGACATCAAATAGTTCAGAGAGCGTTAAGAAACAACGCTCTTCTGTGGGAAATGTGGTGCTTCAGCATAACGTTTCCTAATTGTTCTATTTAAAGGCATGTTCTCAAATTGTTCCAAGAATGTTAAGAACTTTCCATAAAAAACAAAAAACGTTTAGCATTTTAGGCTAAAACATTTACATTCTCTTTACAGCACCAACAAAACTCTTATCCTCTATCTTGTTAGTGTGTTCAGGGGTGTTGGCTGCGCCCACTGATTGGCCACACCTGATCTTAATGAGTGCTTGTTTCCTTTTAAATGGGGTCTGTTTGAATAGACTAAAATTAAAGGCTTTGTATGCGTAAAAAAATATGGCATGCTAGCTCCATCCTGGTGGTGCAGTGGACTAATTCCACGGATACACAACAGAAAATGATAGGTTTGAATCTCACTGATGTTGTGTCACAACAAAAAGTTTGCATGATTAAGCCTACGGACCCCCATTTCCATGTTTCCTAGCTGTGCTTGAAGTTCAAAAAATTTACCCAAAAATAAGCTAGCATTGTTATTAAAAGTCTTACTGAAACGTTCAGTGAAGGTTTTAAGGAATTTATTTAAAAACCTCCAAATAATCGGAGCGTTAATAAAACCACAAAACTTTCAAGGAACCAGAGTAAAATGTTCTCAGGTCCTCCCAGGCAACCTAAAGATAAAATGTTCCCATAACAGGTAAAATGTTCACTTCTGTTCTCAGAAAATTACATTTTCTTCTCCGTTTTACCAGTCAGGAAATGTATGGCTTCGTTCCCACAACCAATGTAAAACCAAGAAACTTCGTTCCCACAACTTCCAAGGAACCAAAATGTGCTAGCTGGACTGTACCATTCAATATTCCCCAAGTCCTCAGTACCTCAGGCAGATTAGCTCAGAGCAGGTCTGAGATCAGTTTGATGACACACTCCTCCATATACAGTTAGTAGTATAGTTGCCAAGTCCCTCGGGTTGGGGTGGAACTAGTCAGGTTCAAACACAGTACAGAGTTTTTTTTAAACATTTCAGTAACATTTCTGTTACCTACCCCATTACGACAGCCAAAATCCCCACTGGTCCAATCCATGGGATATCCTGCTATTGAACATGCCAATTCTAAAATGTATTATGATATAGCAGGTGAAATGAAATGATGTTTGCCAAATTGTTTGGCTCATTTAGTTTTTTATATTCTTTGTTGTTTTGGACCTTTTATCTGTTTTGTTGTTATCCTGTAATTTATTCTCCCATTGAGTCGGTAGAAGTAGCCCCTAACCACTGATTCAGAGTCAGAAATAGTTTCATTCCGTCTAATGGTTAAGGTTAGAATTGGGTGAATGTAATCTGATCCTACTATAGATCTGTGGTTAGGAGGAACTTCTACTTAAACCATTCCTCTGGAGCGACCAAAACGCTAAACGCTGATTGTTTCTCACCTTTCTGTAATCCTGGGGTGCACAGACAATCACTGTACACACATCATTAAACCTGTTTTAAAACTAGCCTATTTGTCTGTTCACTGGCTGGAAGGGGATGGGATTGGATGAAGGTTTGGAAATAGCTGTTTTCCCCTACTTGTAATTTACATTTGATTTATTTAGCACATTTGAAAAGCATTCTTTGTTTTAGTCTCTTCTCACATGAGGTGGAGCGAGACGGTCTTTATTTTAATATTTTTTCAATTGAATATTAAAACATACTACAGTGCCTTGCGAAAGAATTCGGCCCCCTTGAACTTTGCGACCTTTTGCCATATTTCAGGCTTCAAACATAAAGATATAAAACTGTATTTTTTTGTGAAGAATTAACAACAAGTGGGACACAATCATGAAGTGGAACGACATTTATTGGATATTTCAAACTTTTTTAACAAATCAAAAACTGAAAAATTGGGCGTGCAAAATTATTCAGCCCCTTTACTTTCAGTGCAGCTAACTCTCCAGAAGTTCAGTGAGGATCTCTGAATGATCCAATGCTGACCTAAATGACTAATGATGATAAATACAATCCACCTGTGTGTAATCAAGTCTCCGTATAAATGCACCTGCACTGTGATAGTCTCAGAGGTCCGTTAAAAGCGCAGAGAGCATCATGAAGAACAAGGAACACGCCAGGCAGGTCCGAGATACTGTTGTGAAGAAGTTTAAAGCCGGATTTGGATACAAAAAGATTTCCCAGGCTTTAAACATCCCAATGAGCACTGTGCAAGCGATAATATTGAAATGGAAGGAGTATCAGACCACTGCAAATCTACCAAGACCTGGCCGTCCCTCTAAACTTTCAGCTCATACAAGGAGAAGACTGATCAGAGATGCAGCCAAGAGGCCCATGATCACTCTGGATGAACTGCAGAGATCTACAGCTGAGGTGGGAGACTCTGTCCATAGGACAACAATTAGTCGTATATTGCACAAATCTGGCCTTTATGGAAGAGTGGCAAGAAGAAAGCCATTTCTTAAAGATATCCATAAAAAGTGTTGTTTATAGTTTGCCACAAGCCACCTGGGAGACACACCAAACATGTGGAAGAAGGTGCTCTGGTCAGATGAAACCAAAATTGAACTTTTTGGCAACAATGCAAAACGTTATGTTTGGCGTAAAAGCAACACAGCACATCACCCTGAACACACCATCCCCACTGTCAAACATGGTGGTGGCAGCATCATGGTTTGGGCCTGCTTTTCTTCAGCAGGGACAGGGAAGATGGTTAAAATTGATGGGAAGATGGATGGAGCCAAATACAGGACAATTCTGGAAGAAAACCTGATGGAGTCTGCAAAAGACCTGAGACTGGGACGGAGATTTGTCTTCCAACAAGACAATGATCCAAAACATAAAGCAAAATCTACAATGGAATGGTTCAAAAATAAACATATCCAGGTGTTAGAATGGCCAAGTCAAAGTCCAGACCTGAATCCAATCGGGAATCTGTGGAAAGAACTGAAAACTGCTGTTCACAAATGCTCTCCATCCAACCTCACTGAGCTCGAGCTGTTTTGCAAGGAGGAATGGGAAAAAATGTCAGTCTCTCGATGTGCAAAACTGATAGAGACATACCCCAAGTGACTTACAGCTGTAATCGCAGCAAAAGGTGGCGCTACAAAGTATTAACTTAAGGGGGCTGAATAATTTTGCACGCCTAATTTTTCAGTTTTTGATTTGTTAAAAAAGTTTGAAATATCCAATAAATGTCGTTCCACTTCATGATTGTGTCCCACTTGTTGTTGATTCTTCACAAAAAATACAGTTTTATATCTTTATGTTTGAAGACTGAAATGTGGCAAAAGGTCGCAAAGTTCAAGGGGGCCGAATACTTTCGCAAGGCACTGTATTTACTTTCAGTGAAGTGGCTCAACATTTATTTACATTACATTGTCATCTAACAGACTCCCATTCAGAGCGACCCAAAGAAGCAACCTGGGTCAATGCCCTGCCAAGGGAATGTTGACAGATCTCCCACAAGTTCAAAACAGGGCCCGACCTTTCAGCCACCGGCCCAAGCTCCCAATCGCCACCAGCTCTCCAAGACACACCCTCCCCCCACACACACACAGTTCCCTGAGAGCTGCCCCTGAACCATCCAAGAACCCCACCCCCCCCCAGAAAAAAATGTAATAATCCCATTCCCCACCCCGAAGTTCCCCCCCAAGCCCACTTGCACCAACAACCAACAAAATGAAGAACAGAAAAACTAAGGAAAACAGAAAACAATGCAGAAACAAAAGACATCAAGGACAACAAATACATTTTGAGTGCATGTATGGCACTATTTACATGTGCGTGAGTGTGTGTATATGCATGTGTACATGTAAAAACACCTGCACGGCATCAGCCTAAGGCAAACAGGCATTAGATGTAACAACGTTGCCCATCACTGTCATTCTATCCCCCGCCTAGCAACTCCAGTCCCACTTGTCTCCAATTCCACATCCCAACTCTCAACTTCCCTCAGCCCATCCCACCTCTCTCTGCTGGCCACCCTCTTGAGATTTCTACGCGCCATATATCTTTCAACTATCCTAGTTTCCTGGGACTTTAATGCAGGCAAACTTAAATCAGTTTTACCAAATTTTTACCAGCATGTCACATGTGCAACCAGAGGGGAAAACAACTCTAGACCACCTTTACTCCACACAAAGAGATGCATACAGAGCTCTCCCTCGCCCTCCATTTGGCAAATCTGACCATAATTCTATCCTCCTGATTCCTGCTTACAGGCAAACACTAAAGCAGGAAGCACCAGTGACTCGCTCAATACTACGTAACTGATTAGACTTAATATAAAACTTGTGTAATCGGCATACATGTACACCTTTCTTTATAGGATTTCTAATCCTTGAATGTTGTTATTTGATCGGATTTTAAAAGCTAGCATTTCGATAGCCGTAATGAATAGATATGGTGACAGTGGACACCCTTGTTTAACTCCACTTGACATTTCAAAAATCTCTGAGAAGTAGGCGCTGTCTACTATTTTAGACCTGGGGTTGCTATACATTACTTTTACCCATTTTATAAGGGACTCCAGGCATTTATAAATAAAATCAAAGGCCTTTTCAATACCAGGCCTGGCTTCTTAGACGTTTCATGTTGTTCTATTATTTCTAGGTGTATAATATCTGCAGTGTATCGTCCATGTAAAAAACCTGTCTGATCATGATGAACAATACATGGTAAAAGATTTTTAATTCTAAGTGCTATTCATTTCGCGAGTATTTTTGATCACAACATTAAAGTGTAAGAGGCCTCCAGTTTTTTAGATGGATTGGATCTTTATATTTGCCATTTGGGTCTTGTTTTAATAATAGTGAAATCAGACCTTCCTTCTGAGTACCTGACAGACTACCATTTATATAGGAGTAGTTAATAATAATAATAATAATGTAGCTTTGAGTATATCAAAAAATGCTTTTAAATTTAACCAGGCTAGTCAGTTAAGAACAAATTCTTATTTACAATGACGGTCTACACCGGCCAAACCGGACGACGCTGGGCCAATTGTGTGCCGCCCTATGGGACTCCCAATCACGGCCGGTTGTGATACAGCCTGAATTCAAACCAGGGTGTCTGTAGTGATGCCTCTAGCACTGAGATGCAGTGCCTTAGACCACTGTGCCACTCAGGAAGCTTGATATACCTCTAATGTTATGCCATCAAGCCCTGGGGGGTTTTCGAGACTGAAAGGATTTAATAGCCTCAAAGTTATTCCTCATCGCACTGATCTTTTTGTACATTTGGTAATTTTCAACAACAAAAAAAATATTTGGAAAGAATTCCTTACAGTAATCCTCATTCAGAGGGTGAGGATGAGATGGAAAAGAAAACAAATATATGCTTAAAATATTTAGCTTCCTCTTTTAAAATACAATTTTCCTGTCTTTGTCTGCACTGATTATATTGATTAGGGAAATGGGATGAGATTTCTAGAATAAAACTATGTAAATGTGAGTTGACTATTAAGAAAATATTTTATGATTTGAATCAAGTTTGTGCCTGATGCATACAGTGAGGGGAAAAAATATTTGATCCCCTGCTGATTTTGTACATTTGCCCACTGACAAACAAATGATCCGTCTATAATTTTAATGGTAGGTTTATTTGAACAGTGAGAGGCAGAATAACAACAAAAAAATCCAGAAATACACATGTCAAAAGATTTCTGTCTCCCAGGTGTCTTTTATACAGGTCACGAGCTGAGATTAGGAGCACACTCTTAAAGGGAGTGCTCCTAATCTCAGTTTGTTACCTGTATAAAAGACATCTGTCCACAGAAGCAATCAATCAATCAGATTCCAAACTCTCCACCATGGCCAAGACCAAAGATCTCTCCAAGGATGTCAGGGACAAGATTGTAGACCTACGCAAGGCTGGAATGGGCTACAAGACCATCACCAAGCAGCTTGGTGAGAAGGTGACAACAGTTGGTGTGATTATTCGCATATGTAAGAAACACAAAAGAACTCTCCCTTGGCCTGGGGCTCCATGCAAGATCTCACCTTGTGGAGTTGCAATGATCATGAGAACGGTGAGGAATCAGCACAGAACTACACGGGAGGATCCTATCAATGATCTCAAGGCAGCTGGGACCATAGTCAACAAGAAAACAATTGGTAACACACTACGCTGTGAAGGACTGAAATCCTGCAGCGCCCACAAGGTCCCCCTGCTCAAGAAAGCACATATACATGCCCGTCTGAAGTTTGCCAATGAACATCTGAATGATTCAGAGGACAACTGGGTGCAAGTGTTGTGGTCAGATGAGAACAAAATTGAGCTCTTTGGCATCAACTCAACTCGCCGTGTTTGTAGGAGGAGGAATGCTGGCTATGACCCCATGAACACCATCTCCACCGTCAAACATGGAGGTGGAAACATTATGCTTTGGGGGTGTTTTTCTGCTAAGGGGACAGGACAACTTCACCGCATCAAAGGGACGATGGGCGGGGCCATGTACTGTCAAATCTTGGGTGAGAACCTCCTTCCCTCAGCCAAGGCAGTGAAAATGGGTCATGGATGGGTATTACAGTATGACAATGACCCAAAACACACGGCCAAGGCAACAAAGGAGTGGCTCAAGAAGAAGCACATTAAGGTCCTGGAGTGGCCTAGCCAGTCACCAGACCTTAATCCCATAGAAAATCTGTGGAGGGAGCTGAAGGTTCGAGTTGCCAAACGTCAGCCTCAAAACCTTAATGACTTGGAGAGGATCTGCAAAGAGGAGTGGGACAAAATCCCTCCTGAGATGTGTGCAAACCTGGTGGCCAACTACAAGAAACGTCTGACCTCTGTGATAGCCAACAAGGGTTTTGCCACCAAGTACTAAGTCATGTTTTGCAGAGGGGTCAAATACTTATTTCCCTCATTATCAATTTATCAAATCAATTATTACTTTATCAAATCAATTTTTTTCTGGATTTTTTTGGTTGTTATTCTGTTGTTATTCTGTTCAAATAAACCTACCATTAAAATGATAGACTGATCATTTCTTTGTCAGTGGGCAAACGTACAAAATCAGCAGGGGATCAAATACTTTTTTCCCTCACTGTACACATCAAATTATGGCCCTAGAGTGTGGTTTCCTCCTGGCCCACCAGGGGGCAGCCTCTACTAATTTAGACCAAGGCTTGCACATCATCTCTATCATATCAGGGGTTGCTCTCATGTTGCATCACCTCTTCAACTAATTTAATTGATTAGAATGAGTCATTCTGGCTGCCTTGAAAGTATGCAACCCAAACCAAGATAAGATGCTACGCTACATTTCTCGTAATAATAGAACTACCCGAGATTAAGAAAAGGGTTTGGGAAGAGTTGAGACGGTTGCTTCTCTGCAAAGTTCTCAAGATGTCAAAAGACTCAGAAAGAAAACCTGCTGACTGCAGTGTTATTTAAAAGTTTGTTCAGAAATTATTTCACTCTACAACTGAAGAAGAGAGAGTTTTTTTCTCAAAGAGATTATGAAGCCTATTTCATGGATATCTTAGTGACACAGAGTATTTAATCTCTTCCTCCAGAGAGAGAGAAAGAGAGAGAGAGAGAGTGAGAGGAAACGAGAGAAAGAGGCTGTATCTGTGAGACCCAAAAGAGCTCTTCAGAGTTTGTTGGTGAGTCATTCAGTGGGAAATGATAGAAGCAGCATGAGTACACACTAATACCGACTATAGTCTATTAGGCCATAGAGAAAATGGTCACACAGACACTCATGCACAGTCACACCCACTGCCTGAAATTCAGATAAATGGTACAGTATTTGTAAGTATCAAACAATGTATATAAAGCAACGACTGTAAATTCCCAATATGAACTCAAGTCCAAACATTCCAGGAGAGGGCCATCTTCCCTTGTCACTGTGTCTATAAGCATTGTTTAACTGAACTGAGCTGAGAGATCAGTAGGGTCTAACATTTTATTAATACTGTAATACAAAGTGCAAATACAGACTCAACTCATTTTATTGTACAACAGTAACAATATATAATTGCACAGTAATTACATTAATGTTTCATGAAAAGTATTGATGGTGAGAAATCGCCGGACTGTGTGTATGCCAGTAATTGTCAGTAATTCTGTGCATGTGTGTCCCCGTCTGTTTACACAGTATCTGTGTTTGTATTGTTTCTCAGTTGGCTGTGTGTGTGTGTGTGTGTGTGTGTGTGTGTGTGTGTGTGTGTGTGTGTGTGTGTGTGTGTGTGTGTGTGTGTGTGTGTGTGTGTGTGTGTGTGTGTGTGTGTGTGTGTGTCAGGGGAGCAGGGGTAGATGATGGAGGAAGGGCTTAGTGAAACAGTTTAAACTCTGAGGAGGGATTTGCAGGTTTTGATCCTGGCTAATTAACGTGGAGCCCTCGATGGGACGACTGGGTATTTGTGACAGGGAAGTTTGAAGGGGACTCTTGTGTGTGTGTGTGTGTGTGTGTGTGTGTGTGTGTGTGTGTGTGTGTGTGTGTGTGTGTGTGTGTGTGTGTGTGTGTGTGTGTGTGTGTGTGTGTGTGTGTGTGTGTGTGTGTGTGTGTGTGTGTGTGTGTGTGTGTGTGTATGTCTCAGTGGTAATCACTTGGTTCTATAATCATCTCTTCCTCTCTGTGTGTCCCTATGGTGAGACGATCAGAGGAGCGGAGGGCATCCACTCTATTGTTCAATCAATTCACTCATTAACTCACAACATTAGGAAACTTTAATTAAGCATGGGGCCTGCCACGATTAATTAACTTTGAGAATACTTCCTTTTTTCTTTCCCGTACACTTATTTTACTAAGTCAGGGAAGCTACAGAATGCACTAATTTAGCCACACAATTTACAAATCCAATTAAAGTCAATATTAAGGCTTCACAAGCTGTCCCGTGCATAGTCTTAGCTATAATACTATCCTCTTTTGTGGTTAGAACAGCCAGGGTGTGTATGTGTAAGCCGGAGAATAATGTATTAAATAGGGTTAGCAGTTATAATAAGTTTGGTTATTGAAAAGAGTTTATTATGCTGTGTTATCCTGTTAGGGAGGTGGTGTTGTGGCACTTTATTGGTAATCCTGAGTCTCCCATCGCTCTGAGTGGTCTCTTTTACACCCACCCTGTTCCAGTGTCTGTGTGCTTTCCCTTTTCTCAAAGATCAGTGTCCTCTGTAGACCTACCTGATTGACAAGACCTACATATGTGACTGGTCACATCTAACTGGGCACGTTTTTTGTTGATTTTCATATTATGACGATAGTAGGACTAAACTGTGGTACACATATTACTTTCAAGAATACAGAAATGACACTTGACATTAGTATAGGCAACCACTTGAACACAGTTCTCTCAAGCTTGGCAACAATTAGCCTAGAAGACTAACTCTGCGTTTACACTAGGAAGCGGCTTCGCTCAGTGAAACATCGGATGCCACTCACTTTCAATGAAAGGAAAGCGAGAGAAGCGGGAGACCATTGAGGCGGGGGGACCGTTGAGCGATGTGAGTATGGGCGAGGGAGCTGAACAGGGCGGGACTAAAATTGGTAAAAGCTGAACTTGGTTCAAATCCTCCGCGATATCGAGACGTGAGGGACCAATCGACGCTCAACATAGCTTCCAACCCCTACTGGATTGGCTGTCAATGGCAGTTGATACGTAACACTACCCAGCGTGCTTAGCACCCACATGAGCGAGGCTAGAGTGGCGAGGCGAGTCAAAACAAATAACGTTTTATTTGTCACATGCTTCATAAACAACAAGTGTAGACGAACAGTGAAATGCTCTTGAATGCAGAAAGAAAGAAAATAGATAATAGAAAAGTAAAACACATAACGTAAACTCACCCCATTCCGTACAAATGTGCGCAACCGCAACATTCAAACAAGGCTACAAAGAAAACGAATATGGATGGGACTGTAGCGACTGTGTTGACTTCAAAATCGGGGGTGTGAACTAGTTTTCTATTCAAGCGTTGATCGACATGGTAAATGGCTCTATAGTATCGGAGAAAAGTTTAAAAAACTGACCAAACGTTACATCGTCGTAACGTATAGCCCGCATAAAGCAACTATTTCTGTCTTACAATCTCTCCACCAGGTGTAGCACTTCTCTCATCCTTCAAAAACAAGAAATGGACAGTGGCGGGGGTAAAGGGGATACCTAGTCATTTTTTGCGTCATCATTCTCAAAGTCGCTGTTTACTTCTAAACTCACTTTAGCACCGCCCTAAAAACCAGATTCAAATTCGACACAAACCTTCAAATAGGTATGTAATGACACATTATATAAACTCTTTATAGTGTTTTATTTACATTTTAGAGGCGATAAGCTGATAAGTTGGACAGATAGAGTGAAAAAAAGCAATTTCCCCAAACGACATATCCCCTTCTCACTATCACGCATTAGTTTCGGTTCCCCACCAATATTTTTTAAAAGACCAGATGGGGCTCATTGCCTGCTTGAATTATGCAGAAACGGGCAGCGTTTAGGTCATGTAATTGATTATGTTAGAAAGGGGAGAAATTGTGCTTTACAATGGTATTGACATTACAGTTGATCTGGATGTATTACGTTTTTGGGTCGCAAAAATGAGGGCAATTGTATGGACCAAGGCGATGTACGTGAGTTTACGTTAATAATAAAATTAATACTAAATACACGATGAGTAATGATACCTTGTACCCCTGCACAAGTTAATTGAGGTAGATATTGTATGCACATATTACTATGAATAAAGTGACATAATAAAACAGTAGCAGCAGTGTATGTGATGAGTCACAAAAAGTTAGCGCAAAAGGGGTAAATGCAGATAGTTAAACAATTATCTACCCAGACTATTTAACTAATTATTTAGCAGCTCTTATGGCTTGGGGGGGCAGAAGCTGTTCAGGTTCCTGGTGGTTCCAGACTTGGTGCATCGGTGCCTCATGCCATGTGGTAGCAGAAAGAACATTCTATGACTTGGGTGGCTGGAGTCTAACAATTTCTTCGGTCTTCCTCTGACACCGCCTAGTATAGAGGTCCTGGATTGCAGGGCGCTCGGCCCCAGTGATGTACTGGGCCATACGCACTACCCTCTGTAGCGCCTTGTGGTTAGATCTCAAGCACTTGCCATGCCAAGTAGTGATGCAGCCTGTCAAGATTCAATGGTATAGCTGTATAATGTTTTGAGAATCTGAGGGCCCATGACAAATCTTTTCAGCCTCCTGAGGTAGAGGCATGGTCGTGCCCTCTTCACGACTGCATTTGTGTGTGTGTGGGCCATGATATATCCTTAGTGATGTGGACTCCGAGAAAGCTCTCGACCCGTTCCATTACAGCCCTGTCTATGTGGGTGACTGTGCTCGGCCCTCCCTTTCCTGTAGTCCACGATCAGCTCCTTTTTCTTGTTGACGTTAAGGAAGAGGTCGTTGTCCTGGCACCACACTGCCAGGTCTCTGACCTCCTTCCTATAGATTGTCTCATCGCCGTCGGTGATCAGTCCTACCACCGTTGTGTTGTCGGAAAATGTAATGATGGTTTTGGTGTCATGCGTGGAAACAGTTGTGGGTGAACAGGAAGTACAGGAGGGGGCGGACCCGTAAGGGGTCCACGTGTTGAGGGTCAGCATGGCGGTTGTGTTGTTGTCCACCCTCACCACCTGGGGGGCGGTCCGTCAGGAAGTCCAGAATCCAGTTGCAGAGGGAGGTGTTCAGTCCCACGGTCCATAGCTTACTGGTGAGCTTGGAGGGCACTATGGTGTTGAACGCTGACCTGTAGTCAATGAACAGCATGCTCATGTACAGTAGGTGTTCCTCTTGTCCAGGTGGGAAAGGGCAGTGTGGAGTGCAATATAGATTGCATGATCTGTGGATCTGTTGGGGCGGTGGGTGTATGGGAGTGGGTCCAGGGTTTATGGGATGATGGTGTTGATGTGGTCCATGACCAGCCTTTCAAAGCATTTCATGACTACAGATGTGAGTGCTACATTTAGAAAGGTTACCTTCGCATTCTTGGGCACAGGGACTATGGTGGTCTGCTTGAAACGTAGGTATTAGAGAGTGGGTCAAGGATAGGTGGAAAATATCAGTAAAACACTTGCTAGCTGGTCAGCTCATGCTCTGAGTATGCGTCCTGGTAATTTGTTTGACCCTGCGGCCTTGTGAACGTTAACCTGTTTAAAGGTCTTACTCACATCGGCTACGGAGAGCGTGATCACACAGTCGTCCAGAACAGCTGGTGCTCTCATGTATGGTTCAATGTTGCTTCTCTCAAAGCAAGCATAGAAAGCATGCAGCTTGTCTGGTAGGCTCGCATCACTGGGCAGCTGGGGGCTGGGTTTCCGATTGTAATCCGTGATAGTTTGCAAGCCC
>NC_088230.1:1408287-1465787 GCF_036934945.1 Oncorhynchus masou masou
GGGTTAGGATAAGGGTTAAGGTTAGGGCAAGGGTTAAGTTTAGGGTTAGGATAAGGGTTAAGGTTAGGGCTAGGGTTAAGTTTAGGGTTAGGATAAGGGTTAAGGTTAGGGTTAGGATAAGGGTTAAGGTTAGGGTTAGGATAAGGGTTAAGGTTAGGGCTAGGGCTAAGTTTAGGGTTAGGATAAGGGTAAAGGTTAGGGTTAGGATAAGGGTTAAGGTTAGGGTTAGGATAAGGGTTAAGGTTAGGGTAAGGGTTAAGGTTAGGGCTAGGGCTAAGTTTAGGGTTAGGATAAGGGTTAAGGTTAGGGTTAGGATAAGGGTTAAGGTTAGGGTAAGGATAAGGGTTAAGGTTAGGGCTAGGGCTAAGTTTAGGGTTAGGATAAGGGTTAAGGTTAGGGTTCGGATAAGGGTTAAGGTTAGGGTTAGGATAAGGTTTAAGGTTAGGGCTAGGGCTAAGTTTAGGGTTAGGATAAGGGTTAAGGTTAGGGTTAGGATAAGGGTTAAGGTTAGGGTTAGGATAAGGGTTAAGGTTAGGGCTAGGGCTAAGTTTAGGGTTAGGATAAGGGTTAAATTTAGGGTTAGGATAAGGGTTAGGGCAAGGTTTTGTTTAGGGTTAGGATAAGGGTTAAGGTTAGGGCAAGGGTTAAGTTTAGGGTTAGGATAAGGTTTAAGGTTAGGGCTAGGGCTAAGTTTAGGGTTAGGATAAGGGTTAAGTTTAGGGTTAGGATAAGGTTTAAGGTTAGGGCTAGGGCTAAGTTTAGGGTTAGGGCAAGGGTTAAGTTTAGGGTTAGGATAAGGGTTAGGGCAAGGGTTACGTTTAGGGTTAGGGCAAGGGTTAAGTTTAGGGTTAGGATAAGGGTTAGGGCAAGGGTTACGTTTAGAGTTAGGGCAAGGGTTAAGTTTAGGGTTAGGATAAGGGTTAAGGTTAGGGCAAGGGTTAAGTTTAGGGTTAGGATAAGCGTTAAGGTTAGGGCTAGGGTTAAGTTTAGGGTTAGGATAAGGGTTAAGGTTAGGGCTAGGGTTAAGTTTAGGATAAGGGTTAAGGTTAGAGTAGGGCAAGGGTTACGTTTAGGGTTAGGGCAAGGGTTAAGTTTAAGGTTAGGATAAGGGTTAGGTCTAGGGCTAAGTTTAGGGTTAGGATAAGGGTTAATGTTAGGGTTAGGATAAGGGTTAAGGTTAGGGTTAGGATAAGGGTTAAGGTTAGGGCTAGGGCTAAGTTTAGGGTTAGGATAAGGGTTAGGATAAGGGTTAAGGTTAGGGCTAGGGCTAAGTTTAGGGTTAGGATAAGGGTTAAATTTAGGGTTAGGATAAGGGTTAGGGCAAGGGTTAAGTTTAGGGTTAGGATAAGGGTTAGGGCAAGGGTTAAGTTTAGGGTTAGGTGAGGGTTAGGGCAAGGGCAAGGGTTAAATTTAGGGTTAGGATAAGGGTTAGGGCAAGGGTTAAATTTAGGGTTAGGATAAGGGTTAGGGCAAGGGTTACGTTTAGGGATAGGGCAAGGGTTAAGTTTAGGGTTAGGATAAGGGTTAAGGTTAGGGCTAGGGTTAAGTTTAGGATAAGGGTTAAGGTTAGGGTTAGGATAAGGGTTAAGGTTAGGGCTAGGGCTAAGTTTAGGGTTAGGATAAGGGTTAAGGTTAGGGTTAGGATAAGCGTTAAGGTTAGGGTTAGGATAAGGGTTAAGGTTAGGGCTAGGGCTAAGTTGAGGGTTAGGATAAGGGTTAGGATAAGGGTTAAGGTTAGGGCTAGGGTTAAGTTTAGGGTTAGGATAAGGGTTAAGGTTAGGGTTAGGATAAGGGTTAAGGTTAGGATAAGGGTTAAGGTTAGGGCTAGGGTTAGGTTAAGGGTTAAGGTTAGGGCTAGGGTTAAGTTTAGGGTTAGGATAAGGGTTAAGGTTAGGGCTAGGTTAAGGGTTAGGATAAGGGTTAAGGTTAGGGTTAGGATAAGGGTTAGGATAAGGGTTAAGGTTAAGGCTAGGGTTAAGGTTAGGGTTAGGATAAGGGTTAAGGTTAGGGTTAGGATATGGGTTAAGGTTAGGGCTAGGTTTAGGGCTAGGTTTAGGGTTAGGATAAGGGTTAAGGTTAGGGCTAGGGCTTGGTTTAGGGTTAGGATAAGGGTTAAGGTTAGGGCTAGGGCTTGGTTTAGGGTTAGGATAAGGGTTAAGGTTAGGGCTAGGGCTTGGTTTAGGGTTAGGATAAGGGTTAAGGTTAGGGCTAGGGCTTGGTTTAGGGTTAGGATAAGGGTTAAGGTTAGGGCTAGGGCTTGGTTTAGGGTTAGGATAATTGTTAAGGTTAGGGCTAGGGTTAAGTTTAGGGTTAGGATAAGGGTTAAGGTTAGGGTTAGGATAAGGGTTAAGGTTAGGGCTAGGGCTAAGTTTAGGGTTATGATAAGGGTTAAGGTTAGGGTTAGGATAAGGGTTAAGGTTAGGGCTAGGGTTAAGTTTAGGGTTAGGATAAGGGTTAGGGTTAGGATAAGGGTTAAGGTTAGGGTTAGGATAAGGGTTAGGTTTAGGGTTAGGGTTAGGGTTAAGTTTAGGGTTAGGATAAGGGTTAAGGTTAGGGCTAGGGTTAGGGTTAAGTTTAGGGTTAGGATAAGGGTTAGGATAAGGGTTAAGGTTAGGGCTAGGGCTAAGTTTAGGGTTAGGATAAGGGTCAAATTTAGGGTTAGGATAAGGGTTAGGGCAAGGGTTAAGTTTAGGGTTAGGATAAGGGTTAGGGCAAGGGTTAAGTTTAGGGTTAGGTGAGGGTTAGGGCAAGGGTTAAATTTAGGGTTAGGATAAGGGATAGGGCAAGGGTTAAATTTAGGGTTAGGATAAGGGTTAGGGCAAGGGTTAAGTTTAGGGTTAGGATAAGGGTTAGGGCAAGGGTTACGTTTAGGGTTAGGGCAAGGGTTAAGTTTAGGGTTAGGATAAGGGTTAAGGTTAGGGCAAGGGTTAAGTTTAGGGTTAGGATAAGGGTTAAGGTTAGGGATAGGGTTAAGTTTAGGGTTAGGATAAGGGTTAAGGTTAGGGCTAGGGTTAAGTTTAGGATAAGGGTTAAGGTTAGGGTTAGGATAAGGGTTAAGGTTAGGGCTAGGGCTAAGTTTAGGGTTAGGATAAGGGTTAAGGTTAGGGTTAGGATAAGGGTTAAGGTTAGGGTTAGGATAAGGGTTAAGGTTAGGGCTAGGGCTAAGTTTAGGATAAGGGTTAAGGTTAGGGTTAGGATAAGGGTTAAGGTTAGGGTTAGGATAAGGGTTAAGGTTAGGGCTAGGGCTAAGTTTAGGGTTAGGATAAGGGTTAAGGTTAGGGCTAGGGCTAAGTTTAGGGTTAGGATAAGGGTTAAGGTTAGGGTTAGGATAAGGGTTAGGGCAAGGGTTAAGTTTAGGGTTAGGATAAGGGTTAAGGTTAGGGCTAGGGCTAAGTTTAGGATAAGGGTTAAGGTTAGGGTTAGGATAAGGGTTAAGGTTAAGGTTAGGATAAGGGTTAAGGTTAGGGCTAGGGCTAAGTTTAGGGTTAGGATAAGGGTTAAGGTTAGTATAAGGGTTAAGGTTAGGGTTAGGATAAGGGTTAAGGTTAGGGCTAGGGCTAAGTTTAGGGTTAGGATAAGGGTTAGGATAAGGGTTAAGGTTAGGGCTAGGGCTAAGTTTAGGGTTAGGATAAGGGTTAAATTTAGGGTTAGGATAAGGGTTAGGGCAAGGTTTAGTTTAGGGTTAGGATAAGGGTTAAGGTTAGGGCAAGGGTTAAGTTTAGGGTTAGGATAAGGGTTAAGGTTAGGGCTAGGGCTAAGTTTAGGGATAGGATAAGGGTTAAGGTTAGGGTAAGGATAAGGGTTAAGGTTAGGGTTAGGATAAGGGTTAAGGTTAGGGCTAGGGCTAAGTTTAGGGTTAGGATAAGGGTTAGGATAAGGGTTAAGGTTAGGGCTAGGGCTAAGTTTAGGGTTAGGATAAGGGTTAGGATAAGGGTTAGGGTTAGGATAAGGGTTAGGGCAAGGGTTAAGTTTAGGGTTAGGATAAGGGTTAGGGCAAGGGTTAAGTTTAGGGTTAGGTGAGGGTTAGGGCAAGGGTTAAATTTAGGGTTAGGATAAGGGTTAGGGCAAGGGTTAAATTTAGGGTTAGGATAAGGGTTAGGGCAAGGGTTAAGTTTAGGGTTAGGATAAGGGTTAGGGCAAGGGTTACGTTTAGGGTTAGGGGCAAGGGTTAAGTTTAGGGTTAGGATAAGGGTTAAGGTTAGGGCAAGGGTTAAGTTTAGGGTTAGGATAAGGGTTAAGGTTAGGGCTAGGGTTAAGTTTAGGGTTAGGATAAGGGTTAAGGTTAGGGCTAGGGTTAAGTTTAGGATAAGGGTTAAGGTTAGGGTTAGGATAAGGGTTAAGGTTAGGGCTAGGGCTAAGTTTAGGGTTAGGATAAGGGTTAAGGTTAGGGTTAGGATATGGGTTAAGGTTAGGGCTAGGGCTAGGTTTAGGGTTAGGATAAGGGTTAAGGTTAGGGCTAGGGCTAAGTTTAGGGTTAGGATAAGGGTTAAGGTTAGGGCTAGGGCTAAGTTTAGGGTTAGGATAAGGGTTAAATTTAGGGTTAGGATAAGGGTTAGGGCAAGGGTTAAGTTTAGGGTTAGGTGAGGGTTAGGGCAAGGGTTAAATTTAGGGTTAGGATAAGGGTTAGGGCAAGGGTTAAATTTAGGGTTAGGATAAGGGTTAGGGCAAGGGTTAAATTTAGGGTTAGGATAAGGATTAGGGCAAGGGTTAAGTTTAGGGTTAGGATAAGGGTTAGGGCAAGGGTTAAGTTTAGGGTTAGGGCAAGGGTTAAGTTTAGGGTTAGGATAAGGGTTAAGGTTAGGGCAAGGGTTAAGTTTAGGGTTAGGATAAGGGTTAAGGTTAGGGCTAGGGTTAAGTTTAGGGTTAGGATAAGGGTTAAGGTTAGGGCTAGGGTTAAGTTTAGGATAAGGGTTAAGGTTAGGGTTAGGATAAGGGTTAAGGTTAGGGCTAGGGCTAAGTTTAGGGTTAGGATAAGGGTTAAGGTTAGGGTTAGGATAAGGGTTAAGGTTAGGGTTAGGATAAGGGTTAAGGTTAGGGTTAGGATAAGGGTTAAGGTTAGGGCTAGGGCTAAGTTTAGGGTTAGGATAAGGGTTAAGGTTAGGGTTAGGATAAGGGTTAAGGTTAGGGTAAGGATAAGGGTTAAGGTTAGGGCTAGGGCTAAGTTTAGGGTTAGGATAAGGGTTAAGGTTAGGGTTCGGATAAGGTTTAAGGTTAGGGTTAGGATAAGGGTTAAGGTTAGGGCTAGGGCTAAGTTTAGGGTTAGGATAAGGGTTAAGGTTAGGGTTAGGATAAGGGTTAAGGTTAGGGGTAAGGATAAGGGTTAAGGTTAGGGTTAGGATAAGGGTTAAGGTTAGGGCTAGGGCTAAGTTTAGGGTTAGGATAAGGGTTAAGGTTAGGGTTAGGATAAGGGTTAAGGTTAGGGTTAGGATAAGGGTTAAGGTTAGGGCTAGGGCTAAGTTTAGGGTTAGGATAAGGGTTAAGGTTAGGGTTCGGATAAGGGTTAAGGTTAGGGTTAGGGCAAGGGTTAAGTTTAGGGTTAAGTTTAGGGTTAGGGCAAGGGCAAGGGTTAAATTTAGGGTTAGGATAAGGGTTAGGGCAAGGGTTAAATTTAGGGTTAGGATAAGGGTTAGGGCAAGGGTTAAATTTAGGGTTAGGATAAGGGTTAGGGCAAGGGTTAAGTTTAGGGTTAGGATAAGGGTTAGGGCAAGGGTTAAGTTTAGGGTTAGGGCAAGGGTTAAGTTTAGGGTTAGGATAAGGGTTAAGGTTAGGGCAAGGGTTAAGTTTAGGGTTAGGATAAGGGTTAAGGTTAGGGCTAGGGTTAAGTTTAGGGTTAGGATAAGGGTTAAGGTTAGGGCTAGGGTTAAGTTTAGGATAAGGGTTAAGGTTAGGGTTAGGATAAGGGTTAAGGTTAGGGCTAGGGCTAAGTTTAGGGTTAGGATAAGGGTTAAGGTTAGGGTTAGGATAAGGGTTAAGGTTAGGGTAAGGATAAGGGTTAAGGTTAGGGTTAGGATAAGGGTTAAGGTTAGGGCTAGGGCTAAGTTTAGGGTTAGGATAAGGGTTAAGGTTAGGGTTAGGGGATAAGGGTTAAGGTTAGGGTAAGGATAAGGGTTAAGGTTAGGGCTAGGGCTAAGTTTAGGGTTAGGATAAGGGTTAAGGTTAGGGTTCGGATAAGGGTTAAGGTTAGGGTTAGGATAAGGTTTAAGGTTAGGGCTAGGGCTAAGTTTAGGGTTAGGATAAGGGTTAAGGTTAGGGTTAGGATAAGGGTTAAGGTTAGGGTTAGGATAAGGGTTAAGGTTAGGGCTAGGGCTAAGTTTAGGGTTAGGATAAGGGTTAAATTTAGGGTTAGGATAAGGGTTAGGGCAAGGTTTTGTTTAGGGTTAGGATAAGGTTTAAGGTTAGGGCTAGGGCTAAGTTTAGGGTTAGGATAAGGGTTAAGTTTAGGGTTAGGATAAGGTTTAAGGTTAGGGCTAGGGCTAAGTTTAGGGTTAGGGCAAGGGTTAAGTTTAGGGTTAGGATAAGGGTTAGGGCAAGGGTTACGTTTAGGGTTAGGGCAAGGTTTAAGTTTAGGGTTAGGATAAGGGTTAGGGCAAGGGTTACGTTTAGAGTTAGGGCAAGGGTTAAGTTTAGGGTTAGGATAAGGGTTAAGGTTAGGGCAAGGGTTAAGTTTAGGGTTAGGATAAGGGTTAAGGTTAGGGCTAGGGTTAAGTTTAGGGTTAGGATAAGGGTTAAGGTTAGGGCTAGGGTTAAGTTTAGGATAAGGGTTAAGGTTAGAGTAGGGCAAGGGTTACGTTTAGGGTTAGGGCAAGGGTTAAGTTTAGGGTTAGGATAAGGGTTAGGTCTAGGGCTAAGTTTAGGGTTAGGATAAGGGTTAATGTTAGGGTTAGGATAAGGGTTAAGGTTAGGGTTAGGATAAGGGTTAAGGTTAGGGCTAGGGCTAAGTTTAGGGTTAGGATAAGGGTTAGGATAAGGGTTAAGGTTAGGGCTAGGGCTAAGTTTAGGGTTAGGATAAGGGTTAAATTTAGGGTTAGGATAAGGGTTAGGGCAAGGGTTAAGTTTAGGGTTAGGATAAGGGTTAGGGCAAGGGTTAAGTTTAGGGTTAGGTGAGGGTTAGGGCAAGGGTTAAATTTAGGGTTAGGATAAGGGTTAGGGCAAGGGTTAAATTTAGGGTTAGGATAAGGGTTAGGGCAAGGGTTACGTTTAGGGATAGGGCAAGGGTTAAGTTTAGGGTTAGGATAAGGGTTAAGGTTAGGGCTAGGGTTAAGTTTAGGATAAGGGTTAAGGTTAGGGTTAGGATAAGGGTTAAGGTTAGGGCTAGGGCTAAGTTTAGGGTTAGGATAAGGGTTAAGGTTAGGGTTAGGATAAGCGTTAAGGTTAGGGTTAGGATAAGGGTTAAGGTTAGGGCTAGGGCTAAGTTGAGGGTTAGGATAAGGGTTAGGATAAGGGTTAAGGTTAGGGCTAGGGTTAAGTTTAGGGTTAGGATAAGGGTTAAGGTTAGGGTTAGGATAAGGGTTAAGGTTAGGATAAGGGTTAAGGTTAGGGCTAGGGTTAGGTTAAGGGTTAAGGTTAGGGCTAGGGTTAAGTTTAGGGTTAGGATAAGGGTTAAGGTTAGGGCTAGGTTAAGGGTTAGGATAAGGGTTAAGGTTAGGGTTAGGATAAGGGTTAGGATAAGGGTTAAGGTTAAGGCTAGGGTTAAGGTTAGGGTTAGGATAAGGGTTAAGGTTAGGGTTAGGATATGGGTTAAGGTTAGGGCTAGGTTTAGGGCTAGGTTTAGGGTTAGGATAAGGGTTAAGGTTAGGGCTAGGGCTTGGTTTAGGGTTAGGATAAGGGTTAAGGTTAGGGCTAGGGCTTGGTTTAGGGTTAGGATAAGGGTTAAGGTTAGGGCTAGGGCTTGGTTTAGGGTTAGGATAAGGGTTAAGGTTAGGGCTAGGGCTTGGTTTAGGGTTAGGATAATTGTTAAGGTTAGGGCTAGGGTTAAGTTTAGGGTTAGGATAAGGGTTAAGGTTAGGGTTAGGATAAGGGTTAAGGTTAGGGCTAGGGCTAAGTTTAGGGTTATGATAAAGGTTAAGGTTAGGGTTAGGATAAGGGTTAAGGTTAGGGCTAGGGTTAAGTTTAGGGTTAGGATAAGGGTTAGGGTTAGGATAAGGGTTAAGGTTAGGGTTAGGATAAGGGTTAGGTTTAGGGTTAGGGTTAGGGTTAAGTTTAGGGTTAGGATAAGGGTTAAGGTTAGGGCTAGGGTTAGGGTTAAGTTTAGGGTTAGGATAAGGGTTAAGGTTAGGGCTAGGTTAAGGGTTAAGTTTAGGGCTAGGGTTAAGTTTAGGGCTAGGTTAAGGGTTAAGGTTAGGGCTAGGTCAAGGGTTAAGGTTAGGGCTAGGGTTAAGTTTAGGGTTAGGATAAGAGTTAAGGTTAGGGCTAGGGCCAGGTTGAGGGTTAGGATAAGGGTTAAGGTTAGGGTTAGGATAAGGGTTAAGGTTAGGGTTGGGATAAGGGTTAAGGTTAGGGTTAAGGTTAGGGCTAGGTTAAGGGTAAGTAGATCATCTGTAGATGCTTTACAGTCTGACTTTCCAAATAAAGTGTTCCCAGCATTTGTTCTCTACTTTTTCTCTCACTGGATGTCTCCATCTTAACACAGCTCCTTTTGTGGCAACCGGGGCGGGAAATGATTTTGGTGTGTGCGTTCTTCCATCCCACCCGCCAGATTAATGACGTCATCGGTTACCACTCTTTCTCTCTCCCGCTTCCTCTCTGATAACAGCCCTGTGCGCTTGCCTCCTGCCTGCCGCTCGCTGCTCCTCGCACTCAATTTCAGATAACACTAATGGAATCTGTCCCGCGCGATTGTAATGAGAGCGAGACTCATTTGCCACGGAGCTTGGAGTTGTCAGCTTGGCGGGCTGTGGGGGGGCGAAAAGAGAGGAAAGGGAGAAGGAAAGAAAGCTAGGAGATGGGGGTAGATGAGGACTGGGGAGAGGAAGAGGGGTTTAATAAAGAAGAAGAGAGGAGTGTGTGGAGTAGGGTTGGTTGTATATTGCTGGGGCAGGCGGGAGCTAGCACCAGTGTTGTTTTGGCCCATAGTGTGTATCAGGAGTGTGTGAATAGACCAGGTCTTCTCTCCTCTCCTCCCTGCCTGTCAGTGAACTGATAGTCTGCAGAGGACTCTCTAAGCTCCATCACACAATAGAGAGAGCTCTCTGCCTCGGCACACACTGCATAGACACACCATTCAAAACAAGCACACACACACTTATGCACGCAGCCACGCAAAACAAACAACAAAGGCTTTGGAATACTCACGCTGTCTGGTCACATGAGAAGAGTAAATAAATAAACCGGTACATACTTTAGGATTGTTTAGATGCTTCTCTCTTGAGGTCATCAGTTCCCCAACTAGTGACCAGGTGGTTTTATTTAGCCCCCATAATAGGCTGTAAAAAGAAGTTGACCACGTGATTATAATTTAAGAAATCTGTTCTCAAGTCTTCTCATGCATAATAGAGACACGTGATGGAATAAAAAAATGTAAGCAGGGTTTGAAATTTATATTTTTAGTCAATTAGTCAAACATTATATCTGTTTGGGCTTCTTGCATTCTACAAATTATTAGTAATTATGTTTATATTTTACATATGAGTTATTTAGTAGAAGCTCTAATCCAGAACGACTTACATGAGTAATTGGAGTCAAGTGCCTTGCTCAAGATGTTTCACCTAGTTGGCTTGAGGATTCGGACCAGTGATTTTTCCAACACTACTAACCGCTATGCTAACTGCAGACCCTGCCTGTTCCAGCCCCCCGACCGTCTGCTCAAGAACAAATTAGCCCGCAGCTGAATCTAGTTAATGATCCCTGCTGTAGGCCTCATACCAGTGTCCTGCAGAGGGCAGTATCTGCTTGGAGAACTATCCACTGCAACCAGAGGACCACACTGACCCCAGACAACCACACAAGGATTACAGATTGGGGTGCTTGCATGTGGGTTATGAATTACGTCTTGGAGGTGTTGAGGGGTTGGTTGAGAATGAACATGGGAATTGAATGGAAAGTAACAGAGTAAGACAATGCATCACTTCTCTCTCTCTATTTATGTTCTGTCTAAATCCCCCTCTACCTTTTTATGTCTATAAATCTGCATGTCTCTTTCTTTGTTTTTCCTCTCTTTCTCCCTCTATTTCTCTCTCTCCCTCCCTCTCTCTCTCTGTTCAGATTGAGGGGTAAAGGAAAGCCTATGTTTTGGCTGAGGGACAGGCCAGGGATTACAGTGGTGCTAGCATTTAATCTGGGACAGATTGTCCCGGACTGTGTGTCTGCACTTAAAACAGCCCAACTGACTATCCTGTGTGTGTGTGTGTGTGTGTTGTTTTTGTGCCCTGCCCAAACCCAGCCTTGTCCCACCGTGTTAAACTAAACACTGCTCGGGCTGATTAGGCTCTTTTTAAACTGGGTCCAAAGCTCATATTAAGGGCTTTATGGTCAGCCAGACACCCCATTAACACCCCTCTACCCCCCTGGGTGGTGTTCAGACTGTACATACTGTACCCTCTCAGTGCATAGCCAGAACCATAGGACATCTATGTAATGGAACATGCTGCATCATATCTACGTGTCTGTTTTTGGATGGTGATACCCAATTGGCCACATTGGGATGCTTAGACAGACAATCATGCAGACAGACTGGTCTAGCAGAGCAGGCTTATAGGCCCCTATAGGCTTTCCTAGTGCTGCTGGCGAGTGAGACTTCACTGTCACATGCACAGACGTAGAAGTACAATCAAAACAAAGGGCTCATATTTACACATGCACGTACACCCACGCGTAAACCCGAGAGGAGACGAAAGAATGAGAGTGAGAGACAGGGACAGAGAGAGAAATCTAGTGCATATGCTTCATCACCACTGGAGTCTCCCAGGAACTCAACAAGCCTCTGTGGATTAAAACCCTCAGAGCAGAACATTAGAGAAGTGCACAGTTCAGCTCCCACTGAAAAGGCAAATGATTATCTTTCCTCAGAGAGAGAGAGACAGTGTTGGAGAGCAAGTGAAGTGGGAGAGAAGGACAGAGGTTGAGGAAGCCACAGAAGGATGCAGAGGGTGAGAAAAATGGGGAGACAGACGGAGATAAACAGAGAGAAAAAGAGCGATATACAGAAAAAGGAGAGCGAGAAAAAGGGGGCCACAAATTGGTGAAGAAAAAGTCAGCCTCACTCTGCTTTGCATTTCATTTACATGCCTGGCCGTATCGGCCAATCGGATTGCAGAGCAGAGCCCGCGGCTTAGGAAAGGGAATAAAGACTCCAAATGCCTTCACTGCTCTCATCCCTCTCTCATAATACCCTGTCTGCCTTTCTTTTCTCTCTCTCACTCTCTTTCTCTCCCCACTGTCATAATACCCATTCTCTACCCATTCTCTCCATGCTGGGGCACTGCTATAAGTAGACCCTGGCCGATGTGATAGAGGCAGGAGAAGGATGGAAGAAGGGAGCGGGGGAAGGAAGGAGAAGGGGAGGGGGGAGCTGCAAATATGACTTTAGTTGCTACCCGCCGAGTGTGAAAAGGGTGTGTGTGTGTGTGTGTGTGTGTGTGTGTGTGTGTGTGTGTGTGTGTGTGTGTGTGTGTGTGTGTGTGTGTGTGTGTGTGTGTGTGTGTGTGTGTGTGTGTGTGTGTGTGTGTGTGTGTGTGTGTTAAGTGAGAGGGCAAGTGAATGAACTTGACTCATTTCTAAAATCCTCTTACCTGTCTTGGGTCCCAGTGGTGCCAACCTTCAAGCATGGAGTATTTGTAAGTTAACACCATAGGGGTATCTGTTTAGCTGAGAAAACCCTCACATGTACCAGGAAGACTGGTACTACGGTGAGGCTGTGCCACAACTCAAAATCGGGACTTTGAAACCTTTTAACCAGGATGCACGAAGCCAAATGGCCTCTTACCTCTCCTTCCATCGAATTTGTTCCTCTTCCTCTCTTCCTCCCGCCTCCTCTTGCTTCTCCTCTTTCTCGCCTCTTCATCCTTCTGCTCTACTTCTATAATGGGAAAAGCGTCTGCTCAGTGGCCCCCCTCCATCAACACTTTTTTGACACACTATGATGCACTTGAACATCTCGCTCCTAATGCACTTAGATCTATCTACAGCACTGTGATCAAATCTCACATGTTGTGTGGAGCACCACCGCGTGAGCATCTCCATTGAATGTGTGAGAGAAGGCTAGTCAATGCACGTGCACACACACTTTCTGATGGCCGATAACCACAGCGTGACTTCCTCTCTGAAGTCATGGGCAGCACATTTCCTTGCTGACACGCGACACACACACATTACATTCAGTACACTATCACTCCCTCTCTCTCTCGCATACAACACAGCCTAGATTCATTTGAATAATGGACTGTAAACATACACATTAGGCACCGTCATGGACAGCCACAGGCATTTCTAACAGGGGTTCCACACACACATACATACTACAGCAAGGTCCATAAACACACAATAATATTTATTTCAGAAGAAAATGGGCTGCAGGGGGAATGTTCCGGTTTGCCATATTTTTTAAATATTCCTGGTTGCTAGAGTGGATGTTTCTCCCGGTCAACGTGGAGCTCTTCTCAACACCTCAGGAGGGCCATTTTGTGCCACATTAGATGATATAGCTACACTCCATTCAGAGCAGTTTCATCATTCTCCTTCGTCCTAACTTATATTATAGTGTCATATGGAAGGAATGGATATACAGTGGGTCAAAAAAGTATTTAGTCAGCCACCAATTGTGCAAGTTCTCCCACGTAATAAGATGAGAGAGGCCTTTAATTTTCATCATAGGTACACTTCAACTATGACAGACAAAATGAGAAAAAAATCCAGAAAATCACATTGTAGGATTTTTAATGAATTTATTTGCAAATTATGGTGGAAAATAAGTATTTGGTCACCGACAAACAAGCAAGATTTTTGGCTCTCACAGACCTGTAACTTCTTCTTTAAGAGGCTCCTCTGTCCTCCACTCGTTACCTGTATTAATGGCACCTGTTTGAACTTGTTATCAGTATAAAAGACACCTGTCCACAACCTCAAACAGTCACACTCCAAACTCCACTATGGCCAAGACCAAAGAGCTGTCAAAGGACACCAGAAACAAAATTGTAGACCTGCACCAGGCTGGGAAGACTGAATCTGCAATAGGTAAGCAGCTTGGTTTGAAGAAATCAACTGTGGGAGCAATTATTAGGAAATGGAAGACATACAAGACCACTGATCTGGGGCTCCACGCAAGATCTCACCCCGTGGGGTCAAAAAGATCACAAGAACGGTGAGCAAAAATCCCAGAACCACACGGGGGGACCTAGTGAATGACCTGCAGAGAGCTGGGACCAAAGTAACAAAGCCTACCATCAGTAACACACTACGCAGCCAGGGACTCAAATCCTGCAGTGCCAGACATGTCCCCCTGCTTAAGCCAGTACATGTCCAGGCCCATCTGAAGTTTGCTAGAGAGCATTTGGATAATCCAGAAGAAGATTGGGAGAATGTCATATGGTCAGATGAAACCAAAATATAACTTTTTGGTAAAATCTCAACTCGTCGTGTTTGGAGGACAAAGAATGCTGAGTTGCATCCAAAGAACACCATACCTACTGTGAAGCATGGGGGTGGAAACATCATGCTTTGGGGCTGTTTTTCTGCAAAGGGACCAGGACGACTGATCCGTGTAAAGGAAAGAATGAATGGGGCCATGTATTGTGAGATTTTGAGTGAAAAGGGCATTGAAGATGAAACGTGGCTGGGTCTTTCAGCATGACAATGATCCCAAACACACCGCCGGGCAATGAAGGAGTGGCTTCATAAGAAGTATTTCAAGGTCCTGGATTGGTCTAGCCAGTCTCCAGATCTCAACCCCATAGAAAATCTTTGGAAGGAATTGAAAGTCTGTGTTGCCCAGCAACAGCCCCAAAACATCACTGCTCTAGAGGAGATCTGCATGGAGGAATGGGCCAAAATACCAGCAACAGTGTGTGAAAACCTTGTGAAGACTTACAGAAAACGTTTTACCTCTGTCATTGCCAACAAAGGGTGTATAACAAAGTATTGAGATAAACTTTTGTTTTTGAACAAATACTTATTTTCCACCATAATTTGCAAATTAATTAATTAAAAATCCTACAATGTGATTTTCTGGATTTTTTTTCTCATTTTGTCTGTCATAGTTGAAGTTTACCTATGATGAAAATTACAGGCCTCTCATCTTTTTAAGTGGGAGAACTTGCACAATTGGTGGCTGACGAAATACTTTTTTGCCCCACTGTAATAGACAATGTATGCATATAATAGACAATTCTATGGATTGTCCCAGAAGTAGACTGTACATAATTTGCTGTTTGCTATTCTACTTCATCATCATCGTCGTCG
Organism: Oncorhynchus masou masou; assembly: GCF_036934945.1. Classification (NCBI taxonomy): domain Eukaryota; kingdom Metazoa; phylum Chordata; class Actinopteri; order Salmoniformes; family Salmonidae; genus Oncorhynchus; species Oncorhynchus masou. The sequence continues at coordinate 1,422,679 of NC_088230.1, forward strand.
TCGTCATCGTGATCATCAGCATCATCCTCGTTGTCATCTCCATCATCATTATCGTCATCTAATATTTCTTAAATGCGCTAATGATGTTGATATAGTTGCTCAGTAAGGTCATTAGCTAAACAAAACCACAAATAAAGTAAAGTTACCTCCCATTCTCCTCCTTCCCCCTCAGTCACACACCTCCTTCCCCACTCCCCCAAACATTTCCCGTGTCAACACCAACCCCTTGCAACAGGACCCAAAAGGGGGGAGAGAGATTCTCACCGCTGAGTGAGATGAACCATCTCATTAGTATGGCAGAAATGTGTGGCATCACTTATGAAAAGGAGGCTCTTCTCCAACATTTCTGAGATAGTTTAGAAACGAATCAACTTGATTGGAGGTACACACCACCACCTGCCACGCTGCAGATGGATATATCTGCTAATACAGGATTATTAAAGGCCCACTGCACTATTTTTGTGTAACAAAAAGAATGTAATACTAATAATATATATTTATAACAGGGTGCTGTAGCACCCTCAGTACCCCTACTCCCCGCGGCTATGCTGTCGTCATGAGCCATCAGCCCTTACTTTATGCATTAATTCAGCTCCTCCCCTCTCAGGGGGATTGCCTTGTCATTATAATCCACATGTGCGTTGACTGATCAATACAATGTCAAGTGACTTTTCAATGAGTTACCAGAAATCCGACTATGTCGTCCACATAAGTAGCACACAGTTAAAGCAACGTTATTGCAGTGCGCAGTCAAGAGAACCATCCCAGCTCACTTGGTTAGAACTAAGTATATCATTTATTAGGTGGCTCTGAAAAGAGCCTTTGGGTGTGTGGAGTGACAATGCAAGTGGCAGTGAGTGTGGTGGCGTGTACTACTGTGTGCGTATTGCTAGAACAGCGGAGGGACCATCTCTCAGACACTCAAGGAAGAAAGAGGTCATTGCCCTCATCCGTGAGATGCACGCCATCCATACAGTACTGTCCAGGGACACAGTGCTTTATGGCGGATTGTGGCATACGCCTGTCACAGAGAAATGCAAGCTAGCCCGTGTGGAACTGACCATTTACTTATGCCAATTCAAATGCACGCAGTACTTAGCACACTATCAATACTTAAGATGTATGTTCTGTTCCATATCTGTGAGCACTTCCAGTCCCACCTGTTTTAATATTTATAAATTAAGAATGTGCTCTTTTACTGGCGTTGCTTGAAGTTTTGTATTCAAGGATTTAACTGTTCTGCCTGTGATTGTTATTATTGGACCATGCTGGTCATTTATGAACATTTGAACATCTTGGCCATGTTCTGTTATAATCTCCACCCGGCACAGCCAGAAGAGGACTGGCCACCCCTCATAGCCTGGTTCCTCTCTAGGTTTCTTCCTAGGTTCTGGCCTTTCTAGGGAGTTTTTCCTAGCCACCGTGCTTCTACAGCTGCATTGCTTGCTGTTTGGGGTTTTAGGCTGGGTTTCTGTACAGCACTTTGAGATATCAGCTGATGTACGAAGGGCTATATAAATAAATACATTTGAAAAAGATCTATTTGATTAAGAGCACCTATCCAATTTCCGATATGTAAATATGTCTATAGTTTTTCTTAATAATATTGTACTTTTCTGATGACTATTTTAAGGGTGTTTCTCAGCAGTTTGTCATTTGTTGCAGTGTTTGTATCCATTACTCTTGATGATCCACTGCGTTATGCAGGCTTCTCTGTTCAATCCCAGTGCTCCCACACCGGATTCTACAACTCAGCTGTTCACCGAGACCATGAATAGTAGAATCCGGTGTGGTACAACTGGGGCTTGAACACAAAAGCCGGCTTAAACCTATAGCTTGTCAAAAGATATTGTGGCCAACCCTGAAAGGTATTTACAAAGTTGACTGTATCCGATGAATGCACATTTGGTTGTAAATGTTATATTTAGTGATAACTCACGTATGTTTACAGGTAATGTAGTACTAGGCCTTTCGTCAGTAGACTATAAGGTACATTTTCATGTAAATATTTCATGCGTACACGATTGTGTGTATTTTCCAGGAGCTTCAGAGTTCAGGGAAAACATTTCCAGTTTCCTCTATATTGACTTAAATGGGTTTCTGGTTTTTCATTTCCCCTGGGGAAAAAAAATCAGCTGTTAATATTAAATAAATACTAACTACATTATTTCAATTGCCATTTATCAAGATTACTTTTGCTGTGAAAGAATATCGCATAATCAGCGTCCGGCGTAAGAACCTAGCATATTTAAAACTACAAACAGTTAAGTGAGAATAGGCATTGGTCTGAAGCTGAAAAAGCAAGGGCATTCACATGAGCACCACAATGCCTATTCCACCCATGCTCTACCAAGGTTTTACAGCACCACAATGCCTACTCCACTCATGCTCTACCAAGGTTTTACAGCACCACAATGCCTATTCCACCCATGCTCTACCAAGGTTTTACAGCACCACAATGCCTATTCCACCCATGCTCTACCAAGGTTTGACAGCACCACAATGCCTATTCCACCCATGCTCTACCAAGGTTTTACAGCACCACAATGCCTACTCCACTCATGCTCTACCAAGGTTTTACAGCACCACAATGCCTACTCCACCCATGCTCTACCAAGGTTTTACAGCACCACAATGCCTACTCCACCCATGCTCTACCAAGGTTTTACAGCACCACAATGCCTATTCCACCCATGCTCTACCAAGGTTTTACAGCACCACAATGCCTATTCCACCCATGCTCTACCAAGGTTTTACAGCACCACAATGCCTACTCCACCCATGCTCTACCAAGGTTTTACAGCACCACAATGCCTACTCCACTCATGCTCTACCAAGGTTTTACAGCACCACAATGCCTACTCCACCCATGCTCTACCAAGGTTTTACAGCACCACAATGCCTATTCCACCCATGCTCTACCAAGGTTTTACAGCACCACAATGCCTATTCCACACATGCTCTACCAAGGTTTTACAGCACCACAATGCCTACTCCACCCATGCTCTACCAAGGTTTTACAGCACCACAATGCCTATTCCACCCATGCTCTACCAAGGTTTTACAGCACCACAATGCCTACTCCACCCATGCTCTGCCAAGGTTTTACAGCACCACAATGCCTACTCCACCCATGCTCTACCAAGGTTTTACAGCACCACAATGCCTATTCCACCCATGCTCTACCAAGGTTTTACAGCACCATAATGCCTATTCCACCCATGCTCTACCAAGGTTTTACAGCACCACAATGCCTACTCCACCCATGCTCTACCAAGGTTTTACAGCACCACAATGCCTATTCCACCCATGCTCTACTAAGGTTTTACAGCACCACAATGCCTACTCCACCCATGCTCTACCAAGGTTTTACAGCACCACAATGCCTAATCCACCCATGCTCTACCAAGGTTTTACAGCACCACAATGCCTATTCCACCCATGCTCTACCAAGGTTTTACAGCACCACAATGCCTATTCCACCCATGCTCTACCAAGGTTTTACAGCACCACAATGCCTATTCCACCCATGCTCTACCAAGGTTTTACAGCACCACAATGCCTACTCCACTCATGCTCTACCAAGGTTTTACAGCACCACAATGCCTATACCACCCATGCTCTACCAAGGTTTTACAGCACCACAATGCCTATTCCACCCATGCTCTACCAAGGTTTTACAGCACCACAATGCCTACTCCACTCATGCTCTACCAAGGTTTTACAGCACCACAATGCCTACTCCACCCATGCTCTACCAAGGTTTTACAGCACCACAATGCCTATTCCACCCATGCTCTACCAAGGTTTTACAGCACCACAATGCCTATTCCACACATGCTCTACCAAGGTTTTACAGCACCACAATGCCTACTCCACCCATGCTCTACCAAGGTTTTACAGCACCACAATGCCTATTCCACCCATGCTCTACCAAGGTTTTACAGCACCACAATGCCTACTCCACCCATGCTCTACCAAGGTTTTACAGCACCACAATGCCTACTCCACCCATGCTCTACCAAGGTTTTACAGCACCACAATGCCTATTCCACCCATGCTCTACCAAGGTTTTACAGCACCATAATGCCTATTCCACCCATGCTCTACCAAGGTTTTACAGCACCACAATGCCTACTCCACCCATGCTCTACCAAGGTTTTACAGCACCACAATGCCTATTCCACCCATGCTCTACTAAGGTTTTACAGCACCACAATGCCTACTCCACCCATGCTCTACCAAGGTTTTACAGCACCACAATGCCTACTCCACCCATGCTCTACCAAGGTTTTACAGCACCACAATGCCTATTCCACCCATGCTCTACCAAGGTTTTACAGCACCACAATGCCTATTCCACCCATGCTCTACCAAGGTTTTACAGCACCACAATGCCTATTCCACCCATGCTCTACCAAGGTTTTACAGCACCACAATGCCTACTCCACCCATGATCTACCAAGGTTCTACAGCACCACAATGCCTATTCCACCCATGCTCTACCAAGGTTTTACAGCACCACAATGCCTACTCCACCCATGCTCTACCAAGGTTTTACAGCACCACAATGCCTACTCCACTCATGCTCTACCAAGTTTTTACAGCACCACAATGCCTACTCCACCCATGCTCTACCAAGGTTTTACAGCACCACAATGCCTATTCCACCCATGCTCTACCAAGGTTTTACAGCACCACAATGCCTATTCCACACATGCTCTACCAAGGTTTTACAGCACCACAATGCCTACTCCACCCATGCTCTACCAAGGTTTTACAGCACCACAATGCCTATTCCACCCATGCTCTACCAAGGTTTTACAGCACCACAATGCCTACTCCACCCATGCTCTACCAAGGTTTTACAGCACCACAATGCCTACTCCACCCATGCTCTACCAAGGTTTTACAGCACCACAATGCCTATTCCACCCATGCTCTACCAAGGTTTTACAGCACCACAATGCCTACTCCACCCATGCTCTGCCAAGGTTTTACAGCACCACAATGCCTACTCCACCCATGCTCTACCAAGGTTTTACAGCACCACAATGCCTATTCCACCCATGCTCTACCAAGGTTTTACAGCACCATAATGCCTATTCCACCCATGCTCTACCAAGGTTTTACAGCACCACAATGCCTACTCCACCCATGCTCTACCAAGGTTTTACAGCACCACAATGCCTATTCCACCCATGCTCTACTAAGGTTTTACAGCACCACAATGCCTACTCCACCCATGCTCTACCAAGGTTTTACAGCACCACAATGCCTAATCCACCCATGCTCTACCAAGGTTTTACAGCACCACAATGCCTATTCCACCCATGCTCTACCAAGGTTTTACAGCACCACAATGCCTATTCCACCCATGCTCTACCAAGGTTTTACAGCACCACAATGCCTATTCCACCCATGCTCTACCAAGGTTTTACAGCACCACAATGCCTACTCCACTCATGCTCTACCAAGGTTTTACAGCACCACAATGCCTATACCACCCATGCTCTACCAAGGTTTTACAGCACCACAATGCCTATTCCACCCATGCTCTACCAAGGTTTTACAGCACCACAATGCCTACTCCACTCATGCTCTACCAAGGTTTTACAGCACCACAATGCCTACTCCACCCATGCTCTACCAAGGTTTTACAGCACCACAATGCCTATTCCACCCATGCTCTACCAAGGTTTTACAGCACCACAATGCCTATTCCACACATGCTCTACCAAGGTTTTACAGCACCACAATGCCTACTCCACCCATGCTCTACCAAGGTTTTACAGCACCACAATGCCTATTCCACCCATGCTCTACCAAGGTTTTACAGCACCACAATGCCTACTCCACCCATGCTCTACCAAGGTTTTACAGCACCACAATGCCTACTCCACCCATGCTCTACCAAGGTTTTACAGCACCACAATGCCTATTCCACCCATGCTCTACCAAGGTTTTACAGCACCACAATGCCTACTCCACCCATGCTCTGCCAAGGTTTTACAGCACCACAATGCCTACTCCACCCATGCTCTACCAAGGTTTTACAGCACCACAATGCCTATTCCACCCATGCTCTACCAAGGTTTTACAGCACCATAATGCCTATTCCACCCATGCTCTACCAAGGTTTTACAGCACCACAATGCCTACTCCACCCATGCTCTACCAAGGTTTTACAGCACCACAATGCCTATTCCACCCATGCTCTACTAAGGTTTTACAGCACCACAATGCCTACTCCACCCATGCTCTACCAAGGTTTTACAGCACCACAATGCCTAATCCACCCATGCTCTACCAAGGTTTTACAGCACCACAATGCCTATTCCACCCATGCTCTACCAAGGTTTTACAGCACCACAATGCCTATTCCACCCATGCTCTACCAAGGTTTTACAGCACCACAATGCCTATTCCACCCATGCTCTACCAAGGTTTTACAGCACCACAATGCCTACTCCACTCATGCTCTACCAAGGTTTTACAGCACCACAATGCCTATACCACCCATGCTCTACCAAGGTTTTACAGCACCACAATGCCTATTCCACCCATGCTCTACCAAGGTTTTACAGCACCACAATGCCTACTCCACTCATGCTCTACCAAGGTTTTACAGCACCACAATGCCTACTCCACCCATGCTCTACCAAGGTTTTACAGCACCACAATGCCTATTCCACCCATGCTCTACCAAGGTTTTACAGCACCACAATGCCTATTCCACACATGCTCTACCAAGGTTTTACAGCACCACAATGCCTACTCCACCCATGCTCTACCAAGGTTTTACAGCACCACAATGCCTATTCCACCCATGCTCTACCAAGGTTTTACAGCACCACAATGCCTACTCCACCCATGCTCTACCAAGGTTTTACAGCACCACAATGCCTACTCCACCCATGCTCTACCAAGGTTTTACAGCACCACAATGCCTATTCCACCCATGCTCTACCAAGGTTTTACAGCACCATAATGCCTATTCCACCCATGCTCTACCAAGGTTTTACAGCACCACAATGCCTACTCCACCCATGCTCTACCAAGGTTTTACAGCACCACAATGCCTATTCCACCCATGCTCTACTAAGGTTTTACAGCACCACAATGCCTACTCCACCCATGCTCTACCAAGGTTTTACAGCACCACAATGCCTACTCCACCCATGCTCTACCAAGGTTTTACAGCACCACAATGCCTATTCCACCCATGCTCTACCAAGGTTTTACAGCACCATAATGCCTATTCCACCCATGCTCTACCAAGGTTTTACAGCACCACAATGCCTACTCCACCCATGCTCTACCAAGGTTTTACAGCACCACAATGCCTATTCCACCCATGCTCTACTAAGGTTTTACAGCACCACAATGCCTACTCCACCCATGCTCTACCAAGGTTTTACAGCACCACAATGCCTACTCCACCCATGCTCTACCAAGGTTTTACAGCACCACAATGCCTATTCCACCCATGCTCTACCAAGGTTTTACAGCACCACAATGCCTATTCCACCCATGCTCTACCAAGGTTTTACAGCACCACAATGCCTATTCCACCCATGCTCTACCAAGGTTTTACAGCACCACAATGCCTACTCCACCCATGATCTACCAAGGTTCTACAGCACCACAATGCCTATTCCACCCATGCTCTACCAAGGTTTTACAGCACCACAATGCCTACTCCACCCATGCTCTACCAAGGTTTTACAGCACCACAATGCCTACTCCACTCATGCTCTACCAAGTTTTTAAGGCACCACAATGCCTACTCCACCCATGCTCTACCAAGGTTTTACAGCACCACAATGCCTATTCCACCCATGCTCTACCAAGGTTTTACAGCACCACAATGCCTATTCCACACATGCTCTACCAAGGTTTTACAGCACCACAATGCCTACTCCACCCATGCTCTACCAAGGTTTTACAGCACCACAATGCCTATTCCACCCATGCTCTACCAAGGTTTTACAGCACCACAATGCCTACTCCACCCATGCTCTACCAAGGTTTTACAGCACCACAATGCCTACTCCACCCATGCTCTACCAAGGTTTTACAGCACCACAATGCCTATTCCACCCATGCTCTACCAAGGTTTTACAGCACCATAATGCCTATTCCACCCATGCTCTACCAAGGTTTTACAGCACCACAATGCCTACTCCACCCATGCTCTACCAAGGTTTTACAGCACCACAATGCCTATTCCACCCATGCTCTACCAAGGTTTTACAGCACCACAATGCCTATTCCACCCATGCTCTACCAAGGTTTTACAGCACCACAATGCCTATTCCACCCATGCTCTACCAAGGTTTTACAGCACCACAATGCCTATTCCACCCATGCTCTACCAAGGTTTTACAGCACCACAATGCCTACTCCACTCATGCTCTACCAAGGTTTTACAGCACCACAATGCCTATTCCACCCATGCTCTACCAAGGTTTTACAGCACCACAATGCCTACTCCACTCATGCTCTACCAAGGTTTTACAGCACCACAATGCCTACTCCACCCATGCTCTACCAAGGTTTTACATTTAAACAATGCCTATTCCACCCATGCTCTACCAAGGTTTTACAGCACCACAATGCCTATTCCACACATGCTCTACCAAGGTTTTACAGCACCACAATGCCTACTCCACCCATGCTCTACCAAGGTTTTACAGCACCACAATGCCTATTCCACCCATGCTCTACCAAGGTTTTACAGCACCACAATGCCTACTCCACCCATGCTCTACCAAGGTTTTACAGCACCACAATGCCTACTCCACCCATGCTCTACCAAGGTTTTACAGCACCACAATGCCTATTCCACCCATGCTCTACCAAGGTTTTACAGCACCATAATGCCTATTCCACCCATGCTCTACCAAGGTTTTACAGCACCACAATGCCTACTCCACCCATGCTCTACCAAGGTTTTACAGCACCACAATGCCTATTCCACCCATACTCTACTAAGGTTTTACAGCACCACAATGCCTACTCCACCCATGCTCTACCAAGGTTTTACAGCACCACAATGCCTACTCCACCCATGCTCTACCAAGGTTTTACAGCACCACAATGCCTATTCCACCCATGCTCTACCAAGGTTTTACAGCACCACAATGCCTATTCCACCCATGCTCTACCAAGGTTTTACAGCACCACAATGCCTATTCCACCCATGCTCTACCAAGGTTTTACAGCACCACAATGCCTACTCCACCCATGATCTACCAAGGTTCTACAGCACCACAATGCCTATTCCACCCATGCTCTACCAAGGTTTTACAGCACCACAATGCCTACTCCACCCATGCTCTACCAAGATTTTACAGCACCACAATGCCTACTCCACCCATGCTCTACCAAGGTTTTACAGCACCACAATGCCTATTCCACCCATGCTTTACCAAGGTTTTACAGCACCACAATGCCTATTCCACACATGCTCTACCAAGGTTTTACAGCACCACAATGCCTACTCCACCCATGCTCTACCAAGGTTTTACAGCACCACAATGCCTATTCCACCCATGCTCTACCAAGGTTTTACAGCACCACAATGCCTATTCCACCCATGCTCTACCAAGGTTTTACAGCACCACAATGCCTACTCCACCCATGCTCTACCAGGGTTTTACAGCACCACAATGCCTATTCCACCCATGCTCTACCAAGGTTTTACAGCACCACAATGCCTACTCCACCCATGCTCTACCAAGGTTTTATAGCACCACAATGCCTACTCCACCCATGCTCTACCAAGGTTTTACAGCACCACAATGCCTATTCCACCCATGCTCTACCAAGGTTTTACAGCACCACAATGCCTATTCCACCCATGCTCTACCAAGGTTTTACAGCACCACAATGCCTATTCCACCCATGTTCTACCAAGGTTTTACAGCACCACAATGCCTATTCCACCCATGCTCTACCAAGGTTTTACAGCACCACAATGCCTATTCCACCCATGCTCTACCAAGGTTTTACAGCACCACAATGCCTATTCCACCCATGCTATACCAAGGTTTTACAGCACCACAATGCCTACTCCACCCATGCTCTACCAAGGTTTTACAGCACCACAATGCCTACTCCACCCATGCTCTACCAAGGTTTTACAGCACCACAATGCCTAATCCACCCATGCTCTACCAAGGTTTTACAGCACCACAATGCCTACTCCACCCATGCTCTACCAAGGTTTTACAGCACCACAATGCCTACTCCACCCATGCTCTACCAAGGTTTTACAGCACCACAATGCCTATTCCACCCATGCTCTACCAAGGTTTTACAGCACCACAATGCCTATTCCACCCATGCTCTACCAAGGTTTTACAGCACCACAATGCCTATTCCACCCATGCTCTACCAAGGTTTTACAGCACCACAATGCCTATTCCACCCATGCTCTACCAAGGTTTTACAGCACCACAATGCCTACTCCACCCATGCTCTACCAAGGTTTTACAGCACCACAATGCCTATTCCACCCATGCTCTACCAAGGTTTTACAGCACCACAATGCCTATTCCACCCATGCTCTACCAAGGTTTTACAGCACCACAATGCCTATTCCACCCATGCTCTACCAAGGTTTTACAGCACCACAATGCCTATTCCACCCATGCTCTACCAAGGTTTTACAGCACCACAATGCCTATTCCACCCATGCTCTACCAAGGTTTTACAGCACCACAATGCCTACTCCACCCATGCTCTACCAAGGTTTTACAGCACCACAATGCCTATTCCACCCATGCTCTACCAAGGTTTTACAGCACCACAATGCCTATTCCACCCATGCTCTACCAAGGTTTTACAGCACCACAATGCCTATTCCACCCATGCTCTACCAAGGTTTTACAGCACCACAATGCCTACTCCACCCATGCTCTACCAAGGTTTTACAGCACCACAATGCCTATTCCACCTCTGCTCTACCAAGGTTTTACAGCACCACAATGCCTATTCCACCCATGCTCTACCAAGGTTTTACAGCACCACAATGCCTATTCCACCCGTGCTCTGCCAAGGTTTTACAGCACCACAATGCCTATTCCACCCATGCTCTACCAAGGTTTTACAGCACCACAATGCCAAATCCACCCATGCTCTACCAAGGTTTTACAGCACCACAATCCCTACTCCACCCATGCTCTACCAAGGTTTTACAGCACCACAATGCCTATTCCACCCATGCTCTACCAAGGTTTTCCAGCACCACAATGCCTACTCCACCCATGCTCTACCAAGGTTTTACAGCACCACAATGCCCATTCCACCCATGCTCTACCAAGGTTTTACAGCACCACAATGCCCACTCCACCCATGCTCTACCAAGGTTTTACAGCACCACAATGCCTATTCCACCCATGCTCTACCAAGGTTTTACAGCACCACAATGCCTACTCCACCCATGCTCTACCAAGGTTTTATAGCACCACAATGCCTACTCCACCCATGCTCTACCAAGGTTTTACAGCACCACAATGCCTATTCCACCCATGCTCTACCAAGGTTTTACAGCACCACAATGCCTATTCCACCCATGCTCTACCAAGGTTTTACAGCACCACAATGCCTATTCCACCCATGTTCTACCAAGGTTTTACAGCACCACAATGCCTAATCCACCCATGCTCTACCAAGGTTTTACAGCACCACAATGCCTATTCCACCCATGCTCTACCAAGGTTTTACAGCACCACAATGCCTATTCCACCCATGCTATACCAAGGTTTTACAGCACCACAATGCCTACTCCACCCATGCTCTACCAAGGTTTTACAGCACCACAATGCCTACTCCACCCATGCTCTACCAAGGTTTTACAGCACCACAATGCCTAATCCACCCATGCTCTACCAAGGTTTTACAGCACCACAATGCCTACTCCACCCATGCTCTACCAAGGTTTTACAGCACCACAATGCCTACTCCACCCATGCTCTACCAAGGTTTTACAGCACCACAATGCCTATTCCACCCATGCTCTACCAAGGTTTTACAGCACCACAATGCCTATTCCACCCATGCTCTACCAAGGTTTTACAGCACCACAATGCCTATTCCACCCATGCTCTACCAAGGTTTTACAGCACCACAATGCCTATTCCACCCATGCTCTACCAAGGTTTTACAGCACCACAATGCCTACTCTACCAAGGTTTTACAGCACCACAATGCCTATTCCACCCATGCTCTACCAAGGGTTTACAGCACCACAATGCCTAGTCCACCCATGCTCTACCAAGGTTTTACAGCACCACAATGCCTATTCCACCCATGCTCTACCAAGGTTTTACAGCACCACAATGCCTATTCCACCCATGCTCTACCAAGGTTTTACAGCACCACAATGCCTATTCCACCCATGCTCTACCAAGGTTTTACAGCACCACAATGCCTACTCCACCCATGCTCTACCAAGGTTTTACAGCACCACAATGCCTATTCCACCCATGCTCTACCAAGGTTTTACAGCACCACAATGCCTATTCCACCCATGCTCTACCAAGGTTTTACAGCACCACAATGCCTATTCCACCCATGCTCTACCAAGGTTTTACAGCACCACAATGCCTACTCCACCCATGCTCTACCAAGGTTTTACAGCACCACGATGCCTACTCCACCCATGCTCTACCAAGGTTTTACAGCACCACAATGCCTACTCCACCCATGCTCTACCAAGGTTTTACAGCACCACAATGCCTATTCCACCCATGCTCTACCAAGGTTTTACAGCACCACAATGCCTATTCCACCCATGCTCTACCAAGGTTTTACAGCACCACAATACCTATTCCACCCATGCTCTACCAAGGTTTTACAGCACCACAATGCCTATTCCACCCATGCTCTACCAAGGTTTTACAGCACCACAATGCCAAATCCACCCATGCTCTACCAAGGTTTTACAGCACCACAATGCCTACTCCACCCATGCTCTACCAAGGTTTTACAGCACCACAATCCCTACTCCACCCATGCTCTACCAAGGTTTTACAGCACCACAATGCCTATTCCACCCATGCTCTACCAAGGTTTTCCAGCACCACAATGCCTACTCCACCCATGCTCTACCAAGGTTTTACAGCACCACAATGCCCATTCCACCCATGCTCTACCAAGGTTTTACAGCACCACAATGCCCACTCCACCCATGCTCTACCAAGGTTTTACAGCACCACAATGCCTACTCCACCCATGCTCTACCAAGGTTCTACAGCACCACAATGCCTATTCCACCCATGCTCTACCAAGGTTTTACAGCACCACAATGCCTACTCCACCCATGCTCTACCAAGGGTTTACAGCACCACAATGCCTATTCCACCCATGCTCTACCAAGGTGTTACAGCACCACAATGCCTATTCCACCCATGCTCTACCAAGGTTTTACAGCACCACAATGCCTATTCCACCCATGCTCTACCAAGGTTTTACAGCACCACAATGCCTACTCCACCCATGCTCTACCAAGTTGTTACAGCACCACAATGCCTATTCCACCCATGCTCTACCAAGGTTTTACAGCACCACAATGCCTATTCCACCCATGCTCTACCAAGGTTTTACAGCACCACAATGCCTGCTCCACCCATGCTCTACCAAGGCATTACAGCACCACAATGCCTATTCCACCCATGCTCTACCAAGGTTTTACAGCACCACAATGCCTATTCCACCCATGCTCTACCAAGGTTTTACAGCACCACAATGCCTACTCCACCCATGCTCTACCAAGGTTTTACAGCACCACGATGCCTACTCCACCCATGCTCTACCAAGGTTTTACAGCACCACAATGCCTACTCCACCCATGCTCTACCAAGGTTTTACAGCACCACAATGCCTATTCCACCCATGCTCTACCAAGGTTTTACAGCACCACAATGCCTATTCCACCCATGCTCTACCAAGGTTTTACAGCACCACAATGCCTATTCCACCCATGCTCTACCAAGGTTTTACAGCACCACAATGCCTATTCCACCCATGCTCTACCAAGGTTTTACAGCACCACAATGCCAAATCCACCCATGCTCTACCAAGGTTTTACAGCACCACAATGCCTACTCCACCCATGCTCTACCAAGGTTTTACAGCACCACAATCCCTACTCCACCCATGCTCTACCAAGGTTTTACAGCACCACAATGCCTATTCCACCCATGCTCTACCAAGGTTTTCCAGCACCACAATGCCTACTCCACCCATGCTCTACCAAGGTTTTACAGCACCACAATGCCCATTCCACCCATGCTCTACCAAGGTTTTACAGCACCACAATGCCCACTCCACCCATGCTCTACCAAGGTTTTACAGCACCACAATGCCTACTCCACCCATGCTCTACCAAGGTTCTACAGCACCACAATGCCTATTCCACCCATGCTCTACCAAGGTTTTACAGCACCACAATGCCTACTCCACCCATGCTCTACCAAGGTTTTACAGCACCACAATGCCTATTCCACCCATGCTCTACCAAGGTGTTACAGCACCACAATGCCTATTCCACCCATGCTCTACCAAGGTTTTACAGCACCACAATGCCTATTCCACCCATGCTCTACCAAGGTTTTACAGCACCACAATGCCTACTCCACCCATGCTCTACCAAGTTGTTACAGCACCACAATGCCTATTCCACCCATGCTCTACCAAGGTTTTACAGCACCACAATGCCTATTCCACCCATGCTCTACCAAGGTTTTACAGCACCACAATGCCTGCTCCACCCATGCTCTACCAAGGCATTACAGCACCACAATGCCTATTCCACCCATGCTCTACCAAGGTTTTACAGCACCACAATGCCTATTCCACCCATGCTCTACCAAGGTTTTACAGCACCACAATGCCTATTCCACCCATGCTCTACCAAGGTTTTACAGCACCACAATGCCTATTCCACCCATGCTCTACCAAGGTTTTACAGCACCACAATGCCTACTCCACCCATGCTCTACCAAGGTTTTACAGCACCACAATGCCTATTCCACCCATGCTCTACCAAGGTTTTACAGCACCACAATGCCTACTCCACCCATGCTCTACCAAGGTTTTACAGCACCACAATGCCTATTCCACCCATGCTCTACCAAGGTTTTACAGCACCACAATGCCTATTCCACCCATGCTCTACCAAGGTGTTACAGCACCACAATGCCTATTCCACCCATGCTCTACCAAGGTTTTACAGCACCACAATGCCTATTCCACCCATGCTCTACCAAGGTTTTACAGCACCACAATGCCTACTCCACCCATGCTCTACCAAGGATGTTACAGCACCACAATGCCTATTCCACCCATGCTCTACCAAGGTTTTACAGCACCACAATGCCTATTCCACCCATGCTCTACCAAGGTTTTACAGCACCACAATGCCTGCTCCACCCATGCTCTACCAAGGCGTTACAGCACCACAATGCCTATTCCACCCATGCTCTACCAAGGTTTTACAGCACCACAATGCCTATTCCACCCATGCTCTACCAAGGTTTTACAGCACCACAATGCCTATTCCACCCATGCTCTACCAAGGTTTTACAGCACCACAATGCCTATTCCACCCATGCTCTACCAAGGTTTTACAGCACCACAATGCCTACTCCACCCATGCTCTACCAAGGTTTTACAGCACCACAATGCCTATTCCACCCATGCTCTACCAAGGTTTTACAGCACCACAATGCCTACTCCACCCATGCTCTACCAAGGTTTTACAGCACCACAATGCCAACTCCACCCATGCTCTACCAATGTTTTACAGCACCACAATGCCTAATCCACCCATGCTCTACCAAGGTTTTACAGCACCACAATGCCTACTCCACCCATGCTCTACCAAGGTTTTACAGCACCACAATGCCTATTCCACCCATGCTCTACCAAGGTTTTACAGCACCACAATGCCTACTCCACCCATGCTCCTCCAAGGTTTTACAGCACCACAATGCATATTCCACCCATGCTCTTCCAAGGTTTTACAGCACCACAATGCCTACTCCACCCATGCTCTACGAAGGTTTTACAGCACCACAATGCCTATTCCACCCATGCTCTACCAAGGTTTTACAGCACCACAATGCCAAATCCACCCATGCTCTACCAAGGTTTTACAGCACCACAATGCCTACTCCACCCATGCTCTACCAAGGTTTTACAGCACCACAATCCCTACTCCACCCATGCTCTACCAAGGTTTTACAGCACCACAATGCCTATTCCACCCATGCTCTACCAAGGTTTTCCAGCACCACAATGCCCATTCCACCCATGCTCTACCAAGGTTTTACAGCACCACAATGCCCACTCCACCCATGCTCTACCAAGGTTTTACAGCACCACAATGCCTACTCCACCCATGCTCTACCAAGGTTCTACAGCACCACAATGCCTATTCCACCCATGCTCTACCAAGGTTTTACAGCACCACAATGCCTACTCCACCCATGCTCTACCAAGGTTTTACAGCACCACAATGCCTATTCCACCCATGCTCTGCCAAGGTGTTACAGCACCACAATGCCTATTCCACCCATGCTCTACCAAGGTTTTACAGCACCGCAATGCCTATTCCACCCATGCTCTACCAAGGTTTTACAGCACCACAATGCCTACTCCACCCATGCTCTACCAAGTTGTTACAGCACCACAATGCCTATTCCACCCATGCTCTACCAAGGTTTTACAGCACCACAATGCCTATTCCACCCATGCTCTACCAAGGTTTTACAGCACCACAATGCCTACTCCACCCATGCTCTACCAAGGTTCTACAGCACCACAATGCCTATTCCACCCATGCTCTACCAAGGTTTTACAGCACCACAATGCCTATTCCACCCATGCTCTACCAAGGTTTTACAGCACCACAATGCCTATTCCACCCATGCTCTACCAAGGTTTTACAGCACCACAATGCCTATTCCACCCATGCTCTACCAAGGTTTTACAGCACCACAATGCCTACTCCACCCATGCTCTACCAAGGTTTTACAGCACCACAATGCCTATTCCACCCATGCTCTACCAAGGTTTTACAGCACCACAATGCCTACTCCACCCATGCTCTACCAAGGTTTTACAGCACCACAATGCCTACTCCACCCATGCTCTACCAAGGTTTTACAGCACCACAATGCCTAATCCACCCATGCTCTACCAAGGTTTTACAGCACCACAATGCCTACTCCACCCATGCTCTACCAAGGTTTTACAGCACCACAATCCCTACTCCACCCATGCTCTACCAAGGATTTACAGCACCACAATGCCTATTCCACCCATGCTCTACCAAAGTTTTACAGCACCACAATGCCTACTCCACCCATGCTCTACCAAGGTTTTACAGCACCACAATGCCCATTCCACCCATGCTCTACCAAGGTTTTACAGCACCACAATGCCCACTCCACCCATGCTCTACCAAGGTTTTACAGCACCACAATGCCTACTCCACCCATGCTCTACCAAGGTTCTACATCACCACAATGCCTATTCCACCCATGCTCTACCAAGGTTTTACAGCACCACAATGCCTACTCCACCCATGCTCTACCAAGGTTTTACAGCACCACAATGCCTATTCCACCCATGCTCTGCCAAGGTGTTACAGCACCACAATGCCTATTCCACCCATGCTCTACCAAGGTTTTACAGCACCACAATGCCTACTCCACCCATGCTCTACCAAGGATTTACAGCACCACAATGCCTATTCCACCCATGCTCTACCAAAGTTTTACAGCACCACAATGCCTACTCCACCCATGCTCCTCCAAGGTTTTACAGCACCACAATGCATATTCCACCCATGCTCAACCAAGGTTTTACAGCACCACAATGCCTACTCCACCCATGCTCTACCAAGGTTTTACAGCACCACAATGCCTATTCCACCCATGCTCTACCAAGGTTTTACAGCACCACAATGCCTACTCCACCCATGCTCTACCAAGGTTTACCAGCACCACAATGCCTACTCCACCCATGCTCTACCAAGGTTTTACAGCACCACAATGCCTATTCCACCCATGCTCTACCAAGGTTTTACAGCACCACAATGCCTATTCCACCCATGCTCTACCAAGGTTTTACAGCACCACAATGCCTATTCCACCCATGCTCTACCAAGGTTTTACAGCACCACAATGCCTATTCCACCCATGCTCTACCAAGGTTTTACAGCACCACAATGCCTATTCCACCCATGCTCTACCAAGGTTTTACAGCACCACAATGCCTATTCCACCCATGCTCTACCAAGGTTTTACAGCACCACAATGCCTATTCCACCCATGCTCTACCAAGGTTTTACAGCACCACAATGCCTATTCCACCCATGCTCTACCAAGGTTTTACAGGACCACAATGCCTACTCCACCCATGCTCTACCAAGGTTTTACAGCACCACAATGCCTATTCCACCCATGCTCTACCAAGGTTTTACAGCACCACAATGCCTACTCCACTCATGCTCTACCAAGGTTTTACAGCACCACAATGCCTATTCCACCCATGCTCTACCAAGGTTTTACAGCACCACAATGCCTATTCCACCCATGCTCTACCAAGGTTTTACAGCACCACAATGCCTATTCCACCCATGCTCTACCAAGGTTTTATAGCACCACAATGCCTATTCCACCCATGCTCTACCAAGGTTTTACAGCACCACAATGCCTATTCCACCCATGCTCTACCAAGGTTTTACAGCACCACAATGCCTATTCCACCCATGCTCTACCAAGGTTTTACAGCACCACAATGCCTATTCCACCCATGCTCTACCAAGGTTTTACAGGACACAGCTTTGACCTACTTCAGTAGCTATGTTGGTATTGTTCTTCAAAGTATGTGTAGGCAGATTGTTTAGGATTCAAACCTTCTCAAACAGCCTAATTCTATAAGGGCACAAGGCAAGACCCAGATGCAGATTGTTTGAGTCTTGATATTTATTAAACAATCCAAAAGGGGTCGGCAAGAGAATGGTCATGGACAAGTAAAAGGTCAAAACCAGTTCAGAGTCCAGGAGGTACAGAGTGGCAGGCAGGCTCGAGGTCAGGGCAGGCAGAATGGTTAGGCAGGTGGGTACAGAGTCCAGGAGGTACAGAGTGGCAGGCAGGTTCAAGGTCAGGTCAGGGCAGAATGGTCAGGCAGGTGGGTACAGATTCCAGGAGGTACAGAGTGGCAGGCAGGCTTGAGGTCAGGGAGGCAGGTATGGAGTCAAGAAAACAGGCAAGGGTCAAAAACCAGGAGGACTAGCAAAAGAGAATAGAAGCAGGCTTACATATATATATATATATATATATTGATTGTACAAAACATTAAGGACACCTGCTCTTTCCATGACATAGACTGACTGAGTTAAACCAGGTGAAAGCTATGATCCCTTATTGATGTCACATGTTAAATTCACTTCAATCAGTGCAGATGAAGGGGAGGAGATAGGGCAAAGAAGGATATGTTAGCCATGAAACAACAGACATGGACAAGAGGGTGAATCGGCAAGACAAATATTTAAGTGCCTTTGAACGGGGTATGGTTGTAGGTGCCAAGCGCACTGGTTTGTGTCAAGAACTGCAATGCTGGTGGGTTTTTCACGTTAAACAGTTTCCCGTGTGTACCAAGAATGGTCCACCACCCAAAGGATATCCAGTCAACTTGACACTGTGGGAAGCATTGGAGTCAACATGGGCCTGCATCCCTGTGGAACACGTTCAACACCTTGTTACTTAAGGTGGTGTCCTTAACGTGTTGTACACAGTGTAATTTGGCTGTATGTACTTTTAGATATTAGGCCTCTACTGTAAATGTGTATTATTGTTGCGTCACCATCTTTATTGCAAAAAATAAATACAAGTACTGTCAGGATTTGGCCAGGGTTGTTCCGGGTTTTTGTCAGTAGATGTCCCCATTGTGCTTTTTGTCCCTGTGTTTTTCCCTTGATCCCCATTATTGTTTGCACCTGTGTCTCGTTTCCCCTGATTGTATTTAAACCCTTTGTTTCCCTCAGTTCTGTGCTCTGTGTTTGTATGTTAGCACCCTGCCCTAGTGTTCTGTGTGCTCTTGTCGATTCCGGGTGACGTTCTTGTGGTATTCTGTTTTTTGTTTTTGTTTATTTTTGGTGAGTTTCTTTTGAGTTCTTTTGTGTTTTACCTACCACCTTTTGGATTTGCCATTTTTGTATTTTAGGATTTTTTCTTTATTAAATACACCGTCTTAAGTACTGCTGTGTCTGCCTCATCTTCTGGGTTCTGCTGTCTATTCGTGGCTCAGTTGGTTAAGTGACTGTTTCTCACTCCGGAGACCCAGGTTCGAAACCGGGTCCTGACAGAAACAAAGAGCCAAAAATGAACCCAGAGGCAGCCAGTTCCCAGGACCTTTTTGCCACGCTGTCCCACCACCAGGAGACTGTCCAACGCCACGAAGCCGCCCTGGTTCAGCAAGAGTCCTTAATGGCTAGACATTCTCATCTTCTGTCGGAGATGCTGACTTCCATTAAGCAAATATCTGATCGACTTACCCCGGCAACAGTTCCCGTCCCAGTACCTCAAGTTCACGTACCCATGGCAGTTAACCCCCTGGCTGAACCTCGTCTTCCACCTCCCCAACGGTTCTCAGGTGATCCAAGTGCTTGTAAAGGGTTTCTCACTCAATGTTCTCTCTCCTTTGAGCTGCAACCCTCGTCGTTTCCCACCGACCGGTCTAAGATCGCATATATCATCACCCTGCTGTCGGAAAAAGCCCTGGCCTGGGCTACTGCTGTGTGGGATGCCCATAGTTCCTGCTGTGCCAGCTACTCTGCCTTTGCTGAGGAATTCAAACGAGTGTTTCAAGGCCCAAGCAGTGGTTCTGACTCAGCCAAACAGCTCCTGACTCTCCATCAAGGTTGGCGCAGCGTGACGGACTATGCCATCCAGTTCCGCACGGTGGCAGCAGCGAGTGGCTGGAACAACGAGGCGCTCACGGTGTGCTTTCTGAAAGGCCTTTCCGACACTATCCAAGATGAACTGGCCACTCGGGAACCACCGGACAATCTCGAGTCCCTGATCAAGTTGGCCTCACGCATTGACCAGCGTCTGAGAGAGAGAGAACTCAACCGTAGACCTCTAGCTCCTATCAGTCCCAGCTCCGAGTCCCCACCTTTATCATCACTGGCTCCACCGGAACCCATGCAGATTGGACGCATCTCCCAGGCTGAGAGAGACCGCCGGATGAGGGAGCGACGCTGTCTATATTGCGGCAAACCGGGCCATTTCCGTTCCACGTGTCCCGGGCTCCAGGGAAACGCTCTGTCCCGTACAGACCGGGGGAACTGTAACGGGAAACATAACCTCCTCCCATCCGTCCAACTCCCGTCTGCTCATTCCAGTCACCCTCTCCTGGGACAACCACAAGCTTCACCTTCAAGCCTTGGTAGACTCTGGAGCCGCAGGTAACTTCATGGATGGTGTCTGGGCGAAGGAGAATGGCGTTCCTCTGAACTTCTAAGTGACCCCATGAGGGTTACTACATTGGATGGAAGCCCTTTGGGATCTGGACTTGTCACTCATGTCACTACCTCCTTGAGACTTTCAGTTTCACAACACCAGGAATTGATGAACTTTCATTTGATCTCCTGTTCCGAGTTCCCTCTCGTCCTTGGATACCCCTGGCTTCACAGCCATAACCCTCACATCGACTGGTCTGTGGGCACTATCAAGCAGTGGGGTCCTACGTGCCAAGCTACTTGTATTTTCCAGAATTCCCTGAGTTCTACTCCCGAGTCTTTAGAATCCATCGACCTGACCCGAGTTCCCGAGTGTTACCATGACCTCAAACTGGTGTTTAGCAAACAGAGGGCCACCATGCTACCACCCCATAGATCTTACGATTGCCCCATCGACCTGTTTCCGGGCACTTGCCCCCAGGGGTCGGATCTTTTCCCTATCTCCACCCGAACGAGCTGCTATGGATACCTACATCAAGGACTCTCTGGAAGCAGGCCTCATGCGTCCATCAACCTCCCCGGCGGGAGCAGGGTTTTTCTTTGTGGCCAAGAAAGATGGTGGGTTACGTCCTTGCATCGACTACCGGGGACTCAATGACATAACCGTCCGTAACAAGTTACTCCGCTACCCCTTATGGCCACAGCCTTCGAGCTGCTCCAGGAAGCAGTTGTTTTCACTAAGCTTGACCTGCGGAACGCATACCATCTTGTGCAGATCAGACCTGGTGACGAGTGGAAGACCGCTTTCAACACGCCTACTGGTCACTATGAATACTTGGTGATGCCCTTCGGCCTGACCAACGCCCCAGCGGTGTTCCAAGCGCTCATAAACGATGTGCTTAGGGATATGCTTAACATATTTGTGTTCGTTTACTTGGATGACATCCTCATCTTTTCGAGCTCCCTTCAAGAACACACTAAGCATGTCAGACAAGTACTCAAACGCCTCCTGGACAGCCATCTGTACGTTAAGCCGGGAAAATGTGAATTCCATTCATCCCGAGTACAATTCCTGGGATTTGTAGTGGAACCCGGTCGAATCCAAATGGACCCTAGGAAGGTAGGGGCGGTAGCGGATTGGCCCACCCCCAAATCCGTTAAGGATGTTCAGCGTTTCCTGGGCTTCACAAACTTTTACCGCAAGTTCATCAAGAACTTCAGTTTGGTGGCAGCTCCTCTCTCAGCTTTAACCAAAGGTGGCAATGCAAGGTTTTTTTGGGGAAGAGAAGCTGAGACGGCCTTCCAAGGACTCAAGCAGCGCATCCTCTCTGCTCCCATCCTGATACTACCGACTACGGATGAACCATTTGTGGTGGAGGTAGACGCATCAGAGGTTGGTGTTGGAGCTGTCCTGTCTCAGAGGGGTGAAGACAAGAAGCTTCATCCGTGCGCTTTCTTCTCACACCGGCTTACCCCGACTGAGAGGAACTACGATGTGGGGATCGTGAACTCCTAGCGGTTAAGATGGCATTGAAGGAATGGAGACACTGGCTCGAGGGGGCTTCTCACCCGTTTCAAGTGCTTACGGACCACAAAAATCTGGAGTATATCCAGCAGGCGAAGCGATTGAACTCTAGACAAGCTAGATGGTCTCTTTTCTTCAATCGATTCCAGTTTATCCTCACCTATCGGCCCGGGTCGAAGAATCTCAAACCGGATGCCCTGTCCCGAGTCTACGCTCCTGCCATTCGAGATGACACGGACATGCCTGTCCTTCCTGCTGCTAAGATTGTGGCTCCGATCTCGTGGCAAGTTGAGGATACCGTGAGACGTGCTCAAGCTAGCGAACCGGACCCTAAAGGAGGCCCTGCCAATCGGTTGTTTGTCCCCAAGGCAGTGAGGACTCAGGTCCTTCTGTGGGGGCACTCCTCTCGCCTCACCTGTCATCCGGGCGTAGGTCGCACCTTGGAGTTCATCCAGCGTAAGTTCTGGTGGCCTACCATAAGAGAAGACGTTGCCACTTTCGTCAATGCCTGCCCCGTGTGCTGCCAGGGCAAATCTTCTCACCTCCGCCCTCAAGGACTCCTTCATCCTTTACCTGTTCCCCACAGACCCTGGTCCCATATCTCATTGGACTTTATTACTGGACTTCCTCCATCCCATGGCAATACTACTATCCTAGTCATAATCGACAGGTTTTCAAAGGCGGCCAGGTTCGTCCCTCTGACTAAGTTACCTTCTGCCAAGGAAACGGCTGAGTTGGTAATTAATCATGTGTTCCGAGTCTTCGGCATTCCTCAAGATGTGGTTTCTGACAGAGGTCCCCAGTTCGCCTCAAGGTTTTGGAAGGCCTTCTGCCAACTCATGGGGGCTTCTGCCAGTCTATCTTCAGGGTATCATCCGGAGTCCAACGGCCAAACAGAGAGGATGAATCAAGAGCTGGAAACCACCCTCCGATGTATGACTCGTGACAACCCGTCCACATGGTCATCCTTTATTGTTTGGGCCGAATACGCGCACAACACCTTGCGCTCCTCCTCCACTGGTATGTCCCCGCACGAGTGTCAGTTTGGCTATGCTCCTCCATTGTTCCCGGACCAGGAGGCAGAAGTCAGAGTGCCTTCAGCCTTGAAGTTCGTCAGACGCTGTCGGCTTATGTGGAGGAAGACCCGTCTTAATCTGATACGTTCCTCACAGAGGTATCAACAACAAGCCAACAGACGTCGCCGTCCCGGGCCTACCCTGCGCCCCGGCCAGAGAGTCTGGCTTTCCACAAGAGACTTACCTCTACGGGTGGAGTCTCGCAAGCTGTCCCAAAAATACATCGGTCCCTTCAAGGTTGCCAGGAGAGTTAACCCAGTTTCTTATCGCCTACACTTACCCAGATCCCTTAAGATTAATCCCACATTTCATGTGTCATTGTTAAAACCTGTTGTTTTTTCTCCCCTTGTCCCGGCAGACAGACCTCCCCCTCCGCCTCGTGTCATTGGAGGCCAGCCGGCTTATACCGTCCACCGGATACTGGATTCCCGCCGGGTGCAGCGGTCCTGGCAGTATCTGGTGGACTGGGAAGGCTACGGTCCTGAGGAGCGCTCCTGGGTTCCTGCCAAAGACATCCTGGACCCTGACCTCATTCGTCAGTTCAGGGTCCTCCACCCTGAGAGAGCTGGTAGGAACGTCAGGAGCCGTTCCTAGGGGGATTCTGTCAGGATTTGGCCAGGGTTGTTCCGGGTTTTTGTCAGTAGATGTCCCCATTGTGCTTTTTGTCCCTGTGTTTTTCCCTTGATCCCCATTATTGTTTGCACCTGTGTCTCGTTTCCCCTGATTGTATTTAAACCCTTTGTTTCCCTCAGTTCTGTGCTCTGTGTTTGTATGTTAGCACCCTGCCCTAGTGTTCTGTGTGCTCTTGTCGATTCCGGGTGACGTTCTTGTGGTATTCTGTTTTTTGTTTTTGTTTATTTTTGGTGAGTTTCTTTTGAGTTCTTTTGTGTTTTACCTACCACCTTTTGGATTTGCCATTTTTGTATTTTAGGATTTTTTCTTTATTAAATACACCGTCTTAAGTACTGCTGTGTCTGCCTCATCTTCTGGGTTCTGCTGTCTATTCGTGGCTCAGTTGGTTAAGTGACTGTTTCTCACTCCGGAGACCCAGGTTCGAAACCGGGTCCTGACAAGTACAAACACTACTTTAAGCTACACATTATTTTGACAGAGGTAATGAACTGTCCATTGATCCGCACAGCAATTGATTAAACAGGACCATGTTTGAAACACTAAAGGTTCTGAGTTGAATTCAATAGCACACGGGGAAGCTAACAGTTCCAGTAATGCAGACATGCAGACATGCTCTTTCTCTACCCCAACTGTGTGCAACACACCACCACCCGTTATGTTGGGCACCTACTGACGTGCTAAAATAAAGGTTGCAGTAAATACAATCAGTAATGCAGACATGCTCTATCTCTATCCCGACTGTGTGCAACACACCACCACCCGTTGTTATGTTGGGCACCTACTGACGTGCTAAAATAAAGGTTGCAGTAAATACAATCAGTAATGCAGACATGCTCTATCTCTATCCCGACTGTGTGCAACACACCACCACCCGTTGTTATGTTGGGCACCTACTGACGTGCTAAAATAAAGGTTGCAGTAAATACAGGCATGCACCACATTACTACAAGACAAAACAGCTCAGCCTGATGTTCTCGTATGTAGAAAAACAAAGCTTGCTTTCATTTAATAAAAAAAAGCTTGAGAAGGTATCGTAATGGCATTATGTCTTACTGTTGTGCGTGAAGAATCCAATACTTTACCTTGTATGTGCAACAAATCACATTATCATGGAAGCACCTCCTCCAAGAGTATGAAC
Source organism: Oncorhynchus masou masou (assembly GCF_036934945.1). NCBI lineage: Eukaryota > Metazoa > Chordata > Actinopteri > Salmoniformes > Salmonidae > Oncorhynchus > Oncorhynchus masou. The sequence continues at coordinate 1,448,532 of NC_088230.1, forward strand.
GAGGCTGTTTGAAAGTATTTGAATCATAAGCAACCTAACTACACACAGTGTGGAGTACCATACCAACAAGGCTTCTGTAGTCGGTCAAAGCTGTGTGATGGAAACATTGGTAGAGCATGGGGGGAATAGGCATGGTGGTGCTCATGTGAATTTTATTTTTTGGGTGGGCTTCAGACCAATGCTTATTCTTGCATAAAACACTTTTTTTTTGTTATACATATATATAAATAAATATCTGTCTACTGAGTGAAGAGCCACATGCATCACTGCTTTCTTGTCATCTCTGGTCTGTCATCGCCACAGAGAGGCCCATGGAGGACATCCTGGGTGGGCATGGGATGAGGTTAGGATGACCCTTGCCATTACATGATAGTGGCGCATGAGGGACACGTCATCACAGTAGGCTAGCTCGGCCTACTCATTGTCCATGACAAGTGCTCTGTGGGATCGACACACTGCACATGGCTGATCAAAGGTGTTGTTCAAATCACTTGTCATTGCTGCTTTTTGTGTGGTTGCTGTTGTCTTTTTTTATTATTGTTGTTGAGTTTATTTCTTCACTTGACCCTCTTCTCCTGGGTCCCACTAGCCTGTTGGTTCCAGGATGATGACGTCACAGTGTGTTGTTGTTGGTTAAACTAGGCCAGTGGAGGCAGCGGAGTTGTAGTGGGTCAGAGTAAGTCCTCTCCTCCCTCCCCGCGTGGCAAAACATGCCCGTTGAAACACAAACACACTCCCACAAACCCATTCTCTCGCAGATAATATACCAGATCGTATAGGTTAAGAACATGACGCAAGTGCAAACACGGGAATACACAAACACAAAAACACACACACAATACAAACAGAACATACACACTCACGTTAGCCACATCTCACATGGTGACTACGAACTGTAAATTATAGTCTAAATAGTTACAACGTCATGATATTGAATACAATCCACAAGTGCTATCCTCACACAAAGACATTGGGTCAACACATGCACAGGGGAGAGTGGTAAGTTGAGCAATTGTTTCTACATTCAGCATCACTCTGTCAAGGGAAATATAGCATTATTTCTAACACGGAATGTACATATATTTCAGGTTGCTGTGGAAATAATCAGAATTCATATGAACGTTACAGATTTGAAAGCATAGCTTGTCCAAAAAAAGTGGTCTCTTGGCACAACTTACCCTGGGTATGGGCTACGTTGAGCCGCGGGACAGGGTAAGTTATGCTGCCTACAAATTTCTGTAGTCAATTAAATATTACCACTACCCTTAAAACCATGTCTATCTTTATATCCCAAACACAATTCAATACAATCACAACCACTTTTTTGTCTTTTAATCATTTTAATGGTAGACTCAGCAAAACGACCCACGAGCAACACCGCAGATATTGCGACGAGTGAGATGCATGACTTTGTCTCTCACACGGTCACACACAGTATCGGCGCATGTGCACAGGTTCACTTGACGCTGTTCACAGCGTGGTAGCCAGGGCACCAAAACAGCAGAGAAGTTGGGCCTCACGCTTCAACACTCTTAGTTGTTGCGAAAGTTGACCCACTATGCTGTTTACTTTCTGTATGTACGTCATATCGCAGAGTCCACCTTCAAGCATCTTTTAACACAGGCTTAACACCTAACAAACACTTTGTACTTTTTTTAACACTGTGGACATAGGCCAGGCCCTGTTGTTACCATATCCCAGAGATAATGCCTTGCATTACACCTGGGAAGAAAACATTTACATGGCTCAACGATTGGCTCAACTTACCAAATGGCCATTTGCTCAAGGCAAACATTTTTACTATCAGCCCACACAGCAACAAGGATAAACATATTAGGACCTCATACAGAGACCCCAACTGATGTATAGAACAATCTGAAAATGATCTACTTTGTTTTAGATGCAAGCATCATGAAACCACTAACAAACACCTTGGTGAACTCGTTACCACTTCCTCCATGTGGTTTCTTCCTTCACAAGGTCCATGAAATGATGACCTCTTCCTAAATATTTGTCAACTATCCATTCTGCTCAACTTACCCCACTCTCCCCCACAGTATCTAATGTCAAACATTGGCAGTATATGCTATTGTTGTACTTATGTGCTCAAGAATCTTCTCTCCAATTCAATACAATAGACCAGTGAATTGTCTCCTTATTTAAAACTAATGACAATGCTCAAAGCTATAGTTGTTGTGGGGTCATGTTGACAGGCGGTGCTGTGTGTCCTTTGTTGTGCGGGTGGTGTGGGGTGTATTTGTGTTAGTGTATCTCCATTGTGGCGCGTGTAATCCACATGCTCCCTAATCCACGAGCAGGTGGCCAGGCCTGTGGCGTATGCGGGGCTCCTCATGCCTCCCCTAATACACACACACACACACACACACACACACACACACACACACACACACACAAACACACACAAACAAAAATCCTTCACTTGGTGCCCTATTCTTGAGAGAGGGACTGGTCACAAAAACACACGTATGTTCAAACACACAAACAGATATACACACTATTACCCCCCTGCCCCGCCCCCTTTCCCATTTCCTTGCGTGTATCCACACAGCCACACATGCTTCCAGGGCCTATCTGCTGGCCTAAACAGGAGGGCCAAGTCCAGGACTGGGGACAGGGTTTGGAGGGGGGTGGGGGAGGCATCTGTCTACAAACTAGCATCCTCTTGTACTACCTCTCCATCTGCTCTTCATACAGCCTATATGAACCAGACTGGTCAGGTGGCCTTGACTGATGAACGCTATAGTGTTCTGGTAGAGTGTTAAAACATTTATAATCATTGATGCAAGCTGAGAGATGGTCTACAGGTCATCATTGTGACCAGTTAGGTTTGGAATGAGATGTCCCTTTGTGTCTCTTTGTGGACTCAGGGTGAGATGGTCCCAGTTGTCCAGTACAGAGAGGGATGCTATGTAAGGTTGATTGGACCATATCTAGTGGATGGGGGACATTACAGTACTGAGGTGGATGAGACTCCAAGTCCCTGCGCTGTCTGATTCAGTCTTGCAGTAGTTAGGCCTCTAGAAGTACAAGTGATTTAAAACACCAAATATTCATTAATATGCTCTACTGTGGAAATATTTACTTAGCAGCCAACCTGCTTGCAACAATCCCTTGTAATTACGGTAAAATACTGTGAAATACAAACCAATCTCCTAAATTAATTTAATTCTGATTATGGTAGCGTTTACTTTTTTTACAGTATAATACAGTCAGTTTTACGGTATTGTACTTTTTGTCATTACACAGTACTTGCCTTGATACAGTATTTATATTACAATAGGTATACTGTAATATGAAATACAGAATTTCACTTGCCACTGAGGCAGTAAGTTACTGTAAAATTCTCTGCAACCTTTTTACAGTGTACCCATAATGATACAAACACTAGTCAGAGTCAAGGGCCTCCTAACTTCTGTCTTCTCTCTGTCTCTTAGTACTCATTGTCGTTGTGTGAACAAAGAAACCGCTGTGTGAACAAATAAATTGTTTGCAACTCGCTCAATTTTTCCATCCCTTGCTGTCTCTTTCTCTCTGATTGCGTCCCAAATGGCAACCTATTCCTGATGTAGTGAGCTACTTTTAACCAGGGCCCTAAAGAGAATATGATGCCATTTGAGACACAGCCCACTCTCAACTGAGTCAGGTGACATCCTGTTGTATTATAAGTGACATCATCACACTCAAACACCTGACCGGTGGGCCAAAGAGGTTCCATCACATGTCCCAGTCGCCATAGAGAGATGTTCCACCCTTCTAGGGACATTGTGCCTGACAACACACCACCAGTCTACCAGCCATTTCAAATTCCATTCCAAATGCTTTTAGCCTCACCAAAAGCTTATAAAGGCTTGCAAATTGTACCATTAGATGCATGTAATCTGTTATTAAAGCATCTCCATGTTGCTCTTAAGGAGATTTGAGATTTTTTTTAATACTAATGGTGCGTTGGTATAAAGACTGGGGTGTTTTGTTGGCTGGCTGTACTGCAGGCTGTCTGTATAATCCACGTTGAAAGGTCTCCAAGCTAAATGGACGCTGCATTTGAAAAAATAACTAGGCATTAACATGCAGAGCGCCCTGATACTCAAATGTCTTTTAACATTTATTTATTTTTTATTTTTACATATGTCAGAATATTAAAAACCTGTTAATCAGCTTTCAGCTTTGTGAGGTTTTTTCTCTCTGGAATAAAGAAGACAATGTTGATATATTTGGCTGACATTTGTAACCCCATCAATATGGTTAAAGAAGCCATGCAAACCTAATTCTAAACAACTAAACCTTATTCAAACAACTAAAAAGTCAATTCAATTTACAGTCATAGTTATCTACACTTACACACTATTTACTTATATAAAGTGAATTGTTATTGTGGAGATGTATGTACAGATTACCATAACGTTTTCTAAGAATTGAGAGAAAGGCGTGCCATTCTTGATTATATTTTATTATATTTCCAAGAAAATCTATTCACTAAGGTTAGAATAGGTTAGAATAGGTTAGAATAGGTTAGAATAGATTAGAATAGTCCTTCTGCCATGTAAAAAGTGTCACCAAAACCACCACACACAAACACAAAGGTTTATTGAAAAAACAAGCATCAGTTTGACATAAAAGATTGTTTTCATTTTTTATACCTAACATAAGTATGACATGTGAATGGTCACACATGCATCCTTGGAAAACCCCTGAGTATGGTTGGCTCTAGGTTGCCTGAAATAGCACCAGCAGAAGTTACACTGCTATCATTTTGAACTACACTGAGGAAGTGCATTTTGGAACTCTTGGACCCTTACAGAATATTCAGCAATATTCCATTTACAGCACCAAGTCACAGTCAAGGGGAGAAAACGTGACTGGGTGCCTGTAGTGCCAAACAAACCAAACTATGAGTGGGTTTGTGTGTATCGCCTATCCTACCTGTTCGTTGAACTTTGTTATGGGGCCATGGAATTGTAGTTTCAGTCATGTCACACTCAAATATGACAATTGATCAGTCTCTTATACTACAGATAATGTATAGTACCTTGTTATGTCACACATATTAAGATACTTCATCAATGAATGTGTAATGTAAAAGGCCTTCACCATTAATTACAACCAAGCTCACCAATCATTCATTCTTCACTGTTATGTGCAGTCACTGTTTCTCTCCTAATGTTCCCTATTTTGCACTTTGTCTTATTAAAGCATCACGTCACATTCTGTCACATTAAAATAGGCATTGAATCGCATAAGTGTCTGTCTGTCTGTCTGTCTGTCTGTGTCTGTGTCTGTCTGTCTGTCTGTCTGTCTGTCTGTCTGTCTGTCTGTCTGTCTGTCTGTCTGTGTGTGTGTGTTGCCTGTATCATGGTTATTAACCATTTACCATATTCCCCAACCGTCAAATAGCACGTCCCATATACAACACAGAGACACTATTGTTTCATGAAGTCAAATTGAATTCCATGTTTGTTGATGTAGATGAATGATGTATGTTGATGTGATGTTGTCACTGCCTGTATTCCTGGGAATGTAGGACAACATAAACAAAAGTCTTTAGTTTAGTTCTCACAAACAACAAGGCTGTTCATTTATTTTTTAAAGACGTTCTATTCTATATAAAACAACACTTGTATACATGTTTTAACAGTGTTATTGTAGACACCTGCGTTTGCTGCATGAATGGGAACTGGTAGATTTTCTAATTAAAAAGGATGTTACAATATTATGGTTTATGGGGGGGCTATACAAACTAAATACTGATGGTATCATTGATTATCAATGATTGATTTAATATTGATAGCTCACATGGGAGAAACTACTACTTTTCCCAATTCCGATATCAGATGCAGTATATTCCTAAACCACAGTAGTCTTTTTCACTGCATGGATAAATATCACTGCAGCAGAAAATAGAAAAATAAAAGACCTTTGAGATTTTTTTCACATTTTTATTGTCAAACCATGAAAAGATGCTCAAATTCACAAAACCCATAAAAGTATTGACAAAACTTCCTAACAGCCAATTTTCTTTTATTGCAATGCGTGTAAAATTCCCTGGGCGCGCGGCTAAGTGCCTGTCTGCCTGATGTCGCTGAGGGGAAGCCCTATTTTGCTTCTCGAGGGCCGTTAGTCCAGCCAAGAGAGTTGGGCCTCGTTTCCCAGTTGAGGTGTGATTTAAGCATTACGATGACGGTACCAGTTGCGTCGTTATTTATGAGTGTTTCCCAAACAAGCACGTAGAGAGAACGTTAGCTGCGTCGTTGGTTAGACCATGTGTTGCTACTGACAGAATCTGTCACTCCCTAATCTGTTTCACCTGTCCTTGTGATTGTCTCCACCACCTCCAGGTGTCGCTGATTATCCCCGGTGCATTGATCCCTGTGTTTCCTGTCTCCCTGTGCTACTTCGTCTTGTCCGTTCAAGTCAACCAGCGTGGTTTTCCCTGTGCGCCCTCTTTTTCCTATTCTCTTCTCTTTTGCTAATCCTCCCAGTTTTGACCCTTGCCTATTTCTGGACTCTGTACCTCGAGCCAGCCTGCCACACTGTGGTGGCTACTTTGAAGAAACCCCAATATACAATATATATTTTGATTTAACACTTTTTTGGTTACTACAGGATTCCATGTGTTATTTAATAGTTTTGATGTCTTTACTATTATTCAACAATGTGAAAATATAGGAAAAACCCTGGAAGGTGTCTCAACTTTTGACTGGTACTGTATATTGAAATCATATTGTGTTTTATTTTGTCACTAGGCTACTGTCTGTAATTTTTGCTTCAGTATGTTCCCATGAAATGAGGACAGATATACTCTTCCCCCTCCCACCACCCCTCAGACGACCCCGCAGGGGAAGAAACCAGATGTGGAGGTCTTGGGCTGGCGACGTTGGGAGGCCGTTTATGGTAGAAAAAATTACATCAAATTATCTGGCAACAGCTCTGAAAGACATTCCTGCAGTCAGCATGCCAATTGCATGCACCCTCAAAATGTAAGACATCTGAGGCATTGTTGTGAGACACAACTGCACATTTTAGTGGCCTTTTATTGTCCCCAGCACAAGGTGTACCTGTGTAATGAACATGCTGTTTAATCAGCTTCTTGATATGCCACACCTGTCAGGTGGATGGCTTATCTTGGCCAAGGAAAAATGCTCAGTAACAGGGATGTAAACAAATTTGTGGACCAAATTTGAAAAATCTTTTTGTGTGTATGAAAATTCCTGGGATTTTTTATTATAGCTCCTGACACAGGACCAACACTTTACATGTTGAGTTTATATTTTTGTTCAGTGTAACTAACATGTTACGTTTGGTATGGTTACTTAATGCAAAAATTAAAGGAGGGTGGATGGGTTGGCGTATAACGCGAACGTCTAGCAACCTAAAGGCTGCGAGTTCGAATCGCATCGCTAATTAGCAACATTTCAAATACTTAGCAAGTTAGCTGACCCAAACCTTATCCCTTTAACCTCACTAGCTAACCTTAGTCACCATGCTATAATGCATAACAGATTTTACGTTTTGCAAATATGTAAAATATAATACAAATTGTAATTTGTAACATATCATACCAAATGGGTGATGGACATTCACAAATGAATATATATCAAATGTAAAACGTATGATATCATACGAAATGGAGTGTCTCGGATTTACATAGCCTACAGAATAATATAAAATGCTCCAAGACCAGGTTGCCCCCACTTCATCTCCACTGATTGAAGTGGATGTAATAAGGGATCATAGTGTCACACCCTGATCTGGTTCACCTGTCCTTGTGATTGGCTCCACCCCCTCCAGGTGTCACTTATTATCCCAGTGTATATATCCTTGTGTTTTCTGTCTCTCTGTGACAGTTCGTCTTGTTTGCCAAGTCTACCAGTGGTTTTCCTTGCTCCTATTTCTTTCCCCAGCCGCTGTTTGTTTCTAGTCCTCCTGGTTTCGATCCTTGCGTGTCCTGACTCTGAACCCACCTGCCTGACCACTCTACCTGTTCTGCATACCAGCCTGCCTATCCCCTTGTACTGTTTTTGGACTCAGATCTGGTTTCTGACCCCTGCCTGGCCTGACCTTGAGACTGCCTAGTGTCTGTTACTGTTTGGTCTCTGACCTGGTTTATGAACTCTTGCCTGACCTGCATTTTGCCTACTCCCTTTGTTATAATAAATATCGGAGCTCTACCATCTGCCTCCTGTGTCAACACTTGGGTCTCTCCTTGTTCCCTTATGCATAGCTTTCATCCGGATTCACCTGGTCAGTCTGTCACGGAAAGAGCAGGTGTTCCTGAAGTTTTGTACACTTATAGCCTATTTATCTTTAATGTAGTCATCTCGGTTTTAATCTGAAGCATCGTTTTATCTTTCACTTATTTGTAACAATTGCAAATCGCAACTTTGTATTTGTAGTTAACTTCGTTCTGATGTTATCTGCGGTCAAAGACATACCTAGCCTAAACATCTTGATTCTATGTTTAGCAGACATCATTGTGAATAAAGTGACGCGGAAGGGCGAAACATCTAACAATGCAATTTGGCTGTGGATCTCTCAGGTGTGCGAAGGTTTTTAAGATGAACGTGAGTGAAAAGGCTCTGGGGAAACAGATCGGCTACTAAAGATGCATTGTAATATGGTTCTAACAATTATATTAACGGTACGAGGGCCAGGTCCTCACTCCGCAGCAGTGACCAGGGCCAAGGCAGGGTTTTAAAACTGAGTGCGAGGCTCTTTATTACCATCCACAAATGCGATGAGGGGATTAATGAAGCGTCTGCCGGACCCATATGTCCATTCATGCCGCGTGGAGCTTAATTAAAACCGAAAGCCTAGGAATGGCATGTTGCCGGAATTATAGGTCCCTCGTCCTGGGCTCCTGGCCTGGTCAAAAGAAGTGACTTGCTAGCTTAGCTACACGCTTTTAAAACATCAAATAAATCCGATGTCATTTCTGAGATGTATTGTTTCATTGTTGACATATGGTTTTTAATATTTTTCGGATATAGTAGGCCGAGCCAAATTGATTGCTGCAAAAACATGTGGTGTAGTAACATGACAAAAAAAAGATGGATCATTCATTAGAATAGTAATACATTAATTTGAATTATGAATTATAACATTGACAATTAGTTTGATCTTTTTTCATTATAATCAAAGCTGTTCATTCTGCTGTCTACTAATCTTGCCAGTAGTCTCACCAAAGTTCAACATTCAGTTGAAATTCTAACTTGTTGCACGATACATGTTTTCAAATCGTTTGGATAGCCTACATTTCCTGATGATTGACTCAGAAATAGGTGTTAGCCCAACATTTAATAATCTCAGCAGCACCGGACAATATTAATCATTTTGGGATATTTCTCAAATGACCAATTTCCACATACACAATCCACCTGACACCTTCTACAATGCTAAACTAGTATGGAATTTTCTAGACGCAGTGCAGACAATTTGATCAACAGACTTGGGCCATTGATTAGGCATACTGCTATTGATTGATGTTGACTGCATTGTCTCTCCTGCTTTCAACAAGTAGCTAATTGGCTTCAACAAGTCATGACAGCACAAGCATCCCAATTCTGAAGAATTTCCTAGCTCTTTTTCCAATAATTGGGCAAAAGATCAGAATTGGGCTACCTGTGTAAACGCACAAGCATATATGTCCTGGACGTGCAGCACATCTGATGTTTTAGATTGAATTGAAACGAGTTTCAATAAGTATTTCCCGTTTGATAGGAATATACTCATTTTGTAAAATTATACAATGTAGGAATAATGTTGTAAAATCGATTCCTTTGTTGGTGTTGTCTTTTTACTGACCAATGCATGCTATGATTATAGACGAATTTGTTTCTTCTTCTGTCCATTTGTGGATTTAGACCAATAACACATTGGTCCCCGTTGTAGTCCTACATTGAGATTTTATAGTTATCCACAAAAATAATGTAAAAAAGGTCAATTTCCCTTTTCTAAAAAAATATATATATGCATAATTGCAGCAGAAAATATGTTCTCATATTTCTCTCAGATATCTTGTTTTTTCTCAAGCCGCTAACGCCACCAATTAGGCCTTTCAAACATCGTGGAAAAGAGAATTGTCCCTGTCGATTGGTGCTAATTCAAGTTCAAACTGACAACAAAACAGTTCAAACCAGCAACAGCATAGAGTGACATTGACATGGGTCATACAACTCCAGAATGTATGGTTTATACTGAGTTAGTTTTCTCCTCCCTTCTGAAAGACCTTAGCCAAGCGGACACTTTCCTTTCGTTTTTAGAACCAATAACAAAATGCCCGTCTGAGTTTGATTTGAACAGGACGTGTTTTATATGAAATGTAGGCCTACAAGCCTGAAGTGTTTTTATACTGCATTATTATGATTCTTTCTATATGTGGTGAATGTAATAGTTACAATTCTGACAAACACATAAGGCCTATTTTCAGTTGGGAAAATTTTTGCTGACATCCAAGGCGGGATTTTTGCTAAACTTTTAAAAACGTAGTCCTTTTTCAGCAGACAATTTAGTGGGATTGTGAATGTTGGTTAGTGATTAGGGGCTTCTTGGAAAGCCGCTTCGTGTGAACTGGACAGTGGTTAGCTGCCCTCTGAACCAAACAAGGCCCGTCAGTGAAATGTTGGATTATCCTCCCGGAAAACGGGATTAGCATAGCTTTCCCATACTGCACATTCCTGCTACTGACACTTTAAATTGTGTGTGTGTGTGTGTGTGTGTGTGTGTGTGTGTGTGTGTGTGTGTGTGTGTGTGTGTGTGTGTGTGTGTGTGTGTGTGTGTGTGTGTGTGTGTGTGTGTGTGTGTGTGTGTGTGTGTGTGTGTGTGTGTGTGTGTGTGTGTGTGTGTGTGTGTGTGTGTGTGTGCTCCGAAAATTTGCTTGGTTTGATTTAAAATAACATTGGTGAAATATGCATCATGTTTTATGTAATATGCATCATTTTCACTGAAACTCGAATGTTGCGTTGACAGAAAAAGTAACAAAATCGAAGCTTAAAAAATGTACATGTTTTTATGAAGTTAAACAGGCGACACGGGATCAGTTCAAACGTTCTTTATTTGTGTGCTTGGCAGTTTGGCATAACAACCTTGAGCTGTATTTGGTCATTGATGGACACTGATGTTTCAGGCAACGTTGCTGTTCATTGACTCCGCCACTCACACTGTTTGAGAACTCCCTATTTCAACTAATATTTCATCATAATAACTTATCATTTGAAACACTTGGACATTTTTTTTTTATCCATTCACAGCTGGGTGATCGCAGATGGGAAACTCAGAATTGCATACAAGGAATCACAATCTCAAAAAGCTAACAATGATAGAGAATATGAAAAACACGTAGTGGGACATTTATGAGCACACGAATACTGGTTGATTGTCTCTTGGAACTAGTGTCTTATAAGCATTTTTCATAAATTAAATAGTGCATCCAGGTTCGCCTCAAAGGCGCGCGCACAGAGATGTGCGGGTACACACACACATACGCACGCACGCACAATGCTTTGATCAAAGGGCCCCTTTAGCTTGCCAACCAAGAGGAGAGGGTCGGGGAGTCGTAAGAAGCTTATGGAAAGCTGGCCAATTCCACGCGCTTAACCGAGGTTTGGAACTTCTCTTGATCATTTTCTTCTTGGGTAACAATTTTGTTCCATGTCCTTGATCAAAGTTAAACAGAGTTCACTTTGAATTTTCAATAAATTAACCCAACAGGTGTGACGCAGTCAGACAGACAGACAGAGCGGCAGCTCCCCTCCTCTCCCACTGCTGCTGGGGTAATAGTTTGACAGACACTAAGGCCCAGTCGTTGGAAAACGTTCCCTTTCGGCGACTCATTCACTGCCAACCTGGGCCCACCGGATTGACTGGCCTTTATTTCACCACATTGTGAAAAGATAATGTAATTCACTCATTCTTCTCACAACACCTGAAATTTCCACGACGACTGGTCTTTGTAATCCAAACAATCCGCGTTGAAGTTGAGTTTCCAGGCCGCGGCCTGGTCTTTGTAATCCAGGCAGTCTGTGGGACCGCTGAAGCCCAGTCCCGCTGCCCCATAACCCTGCGTGGCGAGGGAAGAAGCCGGGCTCAGGTGGCTGGATACCCCGTTGCTGCCCATGGGGCTCATTGTGGAGCCCGCCGTGGAGAGCTGGTGGTGCATAGGCGCCAAGTAAGACCCGCAGTCCATCCCGCTGAAATACGATGAGGATCCGGTGTAGCCCTGGCTGTATCCGGACGCCTGGGTGTAGGTCATCGGGTACGACCGTTGCATACAAGAGGAGGAGGAGGTAGAGAGTGGGTCAGAGAGAGGAGAGATGGAGGCCGGGCTCCAGATGGACACCGGTGCACTGCTGCTGCTCACGGCCGGGATTGAGGTGCTGGGGGGCGGTGTGAACTGGCCGCTGGCACCGCTCTCTGAGCTGGCTTCTCTGATGGGCGAACTTTTCTTCTTGACAGGTCTGGTCTTGCTCTGCGCGCCACTCTGTGACTGCTGTGCCTGCTGGCGACACTTCGCCCTTCGGTTTTTAAACCATACCTGAAAGAAGGATAAATATGAAAATAAACCAATGTGTTATAGCGTTTCCTTCATGTTTTATTGCAATACAGTCATCTATACAGTGGATGCAAAAGAAAACACTGGTAGGACTATTCACTGGGAGATGAACACTCCATCAAAGGAATAGAGTGGAGAAGACACTCACTCTCTGAAGTGGCGTCTGGGTGCTTGACTTCTCAAGCCCAAATTAATGAGCTGTGTGAGTGGCCTTCTCTCAGAATCTGGATGGACGCATGTTTTTACGCAAAGGCCCAGGAACTTACCTGAACACGAGACTCAGGTAGGTTGATTTTCAGGGCCACCTCTTCGCGCATGAAGATGTCTGGGTAGCGCGTCTTGGCGAACAAGTTCTCCAGAATGTCCAGCTGAGCACGCGTAAAGGTCGTCCTCTCGCGCCTCTGTTTACGAGGGGTGGCTGTATGAGAAAGAGTAAACATTCATTATAAAACTACAAATACAAACATGTTATGGCTTTAGAGGAAATTTCAGACAGGGAATATTTGTCATTTGATCCGAACCAATTTGCATAAGTTTTACAATAGTTTTACATGACTCTTGTTAGTTTAGGACCATTGCTAGTAATAATTTACATTTACACCCACAAAGACCATCAGAAAATTAGTTATGATCCCCTGATAGTTTAGATAATTCACTATAGGTCGAAGCAAAATTATAATGTTTATAAAGCAAGTCGAAATTATTGATTTAAGGCCAATGATTTAAAAAAATCTAATTATACTTTGGTTTATTTTATTTAGCCTGTTTTAGCGTATCGATCATCATTTCGAAATAGACAAGACATTTCACAAAGACAAGCTATGCAATAAGCCATTTTACGTTATTTGACTATTTAATGGTTATTTGTAAGAGATGTGAAGTATTCCATGTCCTCACCTGGATAGCCGACAGACGGATGGAGTAGGTCCATCCCGGAGGCAGACAAACTCAGGCCGTTGACTGTATACGGTGGCTGCTTCAGATAAGACATCATTCTAGCCTCCGATCGAAGGGCAAAGTTGGAGAGAATTTTGAAAACAGAAAGTTCTAGAAAAATACCCTTTTATTTGAGTCCTCAAGTGTTGGATTCTTCTCGATTATTCTGTCCAATACCTGAACAGAGCACGACAGGAAAGAGAGAAGGTTGTTTTGGTTAGACGATAAGTCCTTGGTTTTTCGCTGGAGTCGTTACACACTCTTTACACAGCGAGGTGAATTTAAAAAATGAGCGTCGCCCTGTACGCCCAGCGCTCTTAAAGCAGACCGGAGACCCCCAGCTGTCCTTGTGGACTGAGGATGCTCTGTCTGTCTGACAAACGTACTACCCTAGTCTCTCTCTCTCTCTCTCTCTCTCTCTCTCTCTCTCCCCCCCTCTCTCTCCCTCTCTCTCTCCTCTCTCTCTCTCTCTCTCTCCCCCTCTCTCTCTCTCTCTCTCTCTCTCTCTCTCTCTCTCTCTCTCTCTCTCTCTCTCTCTCTCTCTCTCTCTCTCTTTCTCACACACACACACACACACACACACACACACACACACACACACACACACACACACACACACACACACACACACACACACACACACACACACACACACACACACACACACACACACACACACACACACCACTACCACAACCCAAAACATCCAATAATTTCATCATGCCTTCTCGGAGAACAAAACATTCTCGTTAAAATGCGCACGCACATTGGGCCAAACAAGGCAAGGCGCCTATTAGCATAGTACCCACATGTTAGCATCAGCCAATTGTCTCCAGAATAGACGGCATGATTGGGGGCCATTTGCAAAGACAAAGCCCGCTGTTGACCAGATAAATAATGCTGATAACAAAATAGCCTTTGGCGACAAACAAAAGAGATAATTCTGTACACCCAGAGCTCTCCATTTTCAGGCAATGAAACTAGCACGGCATCTTTAATTCTATCCATACGGCCTTTTGTCTGCTAAAAGTGTTAAATCTCTTGTGGTGAAAATTAAAATGTGAACGGCAATTTAGCAAAATAACTAGAAACTTGGGGGAACTCTTCCATTATTGTAATTCCATCTAACATTATTGACACTCCCTGGGCGATTCCCACGTAATTAATAGCTCCCGATAATTAGATTTAGGTGGTGAGACTATGGAAGAGTGTTGATTAGCAAAAACTACTTCATCTTAATCTAAACATACACCGCAATTAAGAGCCGATCATATTTCTCTCATTCGGTGGAGTCTCCTTTTTAGAGAGAGCAATTTCTTTTGGCATAAAAACGGTTCTACACGAAATTACATTTTTCTCTACATAAACGCTACTAAATAGAATTCCATACCTAATGTGCCCTACAATGTAATACAGGAATCATTAGGTGAGTTTGTTTGTAATGAATAGGAACCAACCAACATTCTAGCCATTCCAGATCGGAAACAATGTCTTTGCCCGCTGCATCCTCCTGACGTGATGTGGATATATATATCATAGTCCCTAACGGTGAAAAATATGTATACATATTGATAGTACTCATAGAACAAGGCCTACATTTCATCTTGATCTTAAGCACTTCCATTCAAAATCCAAACAGGCCTACATTTAATTTTTGGTTGTCATTTAACAGAGGCTCTTAGCCAGAGCGTCTAAAGGAGCAATTAGGGTTAAGTTCCTTGCTCAAGGGCACATTGATAGATTTTCCACCCAGTCGGCTCGACGGACGCGGTTAATCCCTGAGATACCAGCTACTCCATTGGAATTCTATTTTGACTTTATCCTATAAAAAACGACAAAATACAAAAATGCAAACACAACATCACAGGGTGAAGTGCATTACAACGTAATAACTAAGGATACATTTAATGTTTGTTTATGAAACGAATAGGCAATAACAATGTGTGGCAAATCAAAAGACTACGGTTATCAACGTTGTTACATTCAAGTTGATCGTGGAAATGTTCGTTGTAGGCCATGGGCTCCTTCCTACATTACAATCATTCTGCACCTATCTGTAGAATCGACGTTACAACTTTGAGTTCCCTCCTCTCGTGCACGTAGTCAACCCTAGGATACTTCATGTGTATATAACCTATATAACGGCCACCGGGCTCAATCTGTCACTTTTTTTACCCAGACCCCGTCTACAGGTTGCCCCACACCCGTTCAATAATAATTACCCTGTCCAATAATTAATTATTATTGCACACAAGTTTTTTTATTTTTTTTATTTATAAGAATTTAACGAGATAATCCGGACGGCACGCGCTGCCCTGATTAGGACGCTAACCGCGACTCCGCGCGCTCCGCATTCGGGCTGATTAATTTTCTGCGTCACGAAAATAAAACAAAGGCTGGCATTGTGTTTATTAAGCCAGCTGACTGTCAGACAACCTGCTCCAACCCTCACTCACTTTCCCAAACGGATACAGGTCGCATACTAACAATAATAATAACAATAATAATAGTAGGCTAAGGTAGGCTATATAGCCGAATGAATAAAGGCTACATCCTTAGGGCTATAGTCTATTGAAACAGTGAAAAATGTGTTATCTTTAGAATTAATTTCGAAAATTCTGTTCAGACAACTTTTTGTCATGTTTTAACTGCAAATTCAAGACCTTTCTACAGTTCACGTCCGTAGGCAGCAAACTATAAAACCAAGACAGAGTGCACATTATTCACAATCAACATAATATTTCCTCCTCTTGTTGAATATAGGGTTACAGAATGTGTTTGGCTCCGTCCACACCCAATTATGCTAGTGGCTTTATAGCCTCCAGTGCAGCCGGCATGGCCAGAGAGGTGAGGGGTGGAAAACGTTTGTTTTTTTCGTTTTTTTTCGAACACGCCTTCCCAATTATCGCTCCATGCAAAGGTATTTCCATCACAAAGAGCACTTGATGCTATTGAAAAGGAGGTAAATACACGATAGAGATGAGATGCTTGGAAATTACTAGCACTGTTAGCACAACGTTTGCCTTAATTAAAGAATGCAAGAGAGGAAAGGATTACAAAAATTTGATACACCAATGCAGTTCTGTGGATGGATGAAACTGTATAGATTGTTACTCTGGCAAGCAGAATATGAATCTTACACCGAGCAATACTGATCAAAGTATTTCTAACCTATTATGCAGACTTGACACTTGCCTGGTATTAATGATTCGTCCGTCTTCGGCGCTCCTTCACTAAACTTTGAAGGAAATAGTATGAGAGTACGTCGTGATGTTTTCGTGTTTTCAGAAAACGTGAGCGAGTGTTGTTCATTTTATCCAGGGGAAGATTAGCTAAATAACCTCGACAGCCAATGGAATAAAGCGAGGAAAATGATGGGGAGTGATGTGGAACCTTTCCACGCGACGTAGGCCTATTGAAATGCGAATGGGTTGATTCAATGTGTTTTGGATTTGTTGTGACTTTCGTCACCGCAGCCCATATCATATACAGGATTGTAGTTTATATCAATGCTATCAGTGTCATTAAAAAGATCACCTAGGTCTCCCGAAAAGAGCTCGCGTCCTAGATGAGCGATCAATTGACGTGTCCCCCCGGAGCTCACCGCTGCGCTGTGATTCGTGGCAAAGGTGACTATGACGCGCGAAGAGCAATCAAACGATTAATTATGCCAATAAGTGTTTCACACACATAAACCATGTCTCCACGGTATATTAGGGTGAAGAGCACTACACGAGGTATCGTCTTCGGTCGTT